>NC_084746.1:7074598-7159598 GCF_033978785.1 Entelurus aequoreus
TTTTTTAAATATTATAATTTTTTTAATCTGTCCATTTTCTACCATCTCCTAGCCACTCAGGCAAATCATATTGTCTAAAAATGTATTTTACCATCGATAACGTGACATGCCGCGAGTGCGCTCTTTAAGTCAATTAGTGCGCGAGGAATATATATGTATTTATACATATATACATATATATATATATACACACATATGCATATATACACATATACATACAGTATATACACATGTATACACATGTACATATATACACACACATATATACACATTCACATATATATACATATACATATATACACATATATACACGTATACATCTATACACACATAAACATATATATATACATATATACACATATACATATTTATACACACATACATTTATACACACACATATATACACATACACACACATATATATATATATATATATATATATATATATATATATATATATATATATATATATATATATATATATATATATATATATATACATATACTCATATATATATATATTTATATATATATATATATATATATATATATATATATATATATATATATATATATATACACACACACACAAACACAAATATATATACCGTATATATATATATATATATATATACACACATATACATATATACACATACATACACATATACATATATACACACACATACAGTATATACAAATATATACACGTTCACATATATATATATATATACATATACATATATACACGTATACATCTATACACACACATATATACACACATAAACATATATATATATATATACATATATATATATATATATATATATATATATATACATATATACACACACATATATACATATATACACACACATATATACACGTTCACATATATATATATACATATACATATATACATGTATACATCTATACACACACATATATACACACAAACATATATACAGTATATACATATATACACACATATATAAACATATACACATTTATACACACATACATTTATACACACACACATATATATATATACATATACATATATACATGTATACATCTATACACACACATATATACACACAAACATATATACAGTATATACATATATACACACATATATACACATATACACATTTATACACACATACATTTATACACACACATATATACACATACACACATATATATATATATATATACATATACATATATATATATATATATATAATATATATATATATATATATATATATATATATATATATATATACACATATATATATACACACACACACAAATATATATACAGTATATAGATATATATATACACACATATACATATATACACATACATACACATATACATATATACACACACATACAGTATATACACATACACATATATATATATATATATACACATATATACACACACATATATACACATATACATATATATACACACACACACATACATTTATATGTAGATATATATATATACATTTATATGTATATATATATATATATATATATATATATATATATATATATATATATATATATATATATATATATATATATATATATATATATATATATATATATATATATATATATATATATATATAGCCCGGCCCCCAGCCAAATTGTTTTAACCAAATGCGGCCCCAGAGTCAAAAAGTTTGGGGACCCCTTACGTCTCGTCTCGATTACTGTAACCTATTATTTTCGGGTCTCCCTATGTCTAGCATTAAAAGATTACAGTTGGTACGAAATGCGGCTGCTAGACTTTTGACAAGAACAAGAAAGTTTGATCGTATTACGCCTATACTGTATACACAGTACATATATACACCTGCAAAACGATTCCCGAGCGCGGCCACCGCTGCCGCTCACTGCTCCCCTCACCTCCCAGGGGTTGGAACAAGCTACAGTTAAAGTTAAAGTACCAATGATAGTCACACGCACACACACTAGGTGTGGTGAAATTTGTCCTCTGCATTTGACCCATCCCCCTTGTTCCACCCCCTGGGAGGTGAGGGGAGCAGTGAGCGGCAGCGGCGGTCGCGCTCGGGACAAAGGGATGGTTCAAATGCAGAGGATAATTTCACCACACCTAGTGTGTGTGTGTGACTATCAGTGGTACTTTAACTTTGTATTTTTTTTCAAACCTGCATAAAAAGATTTGGGATACGTGTGTATATAAGTACTCTCTGAGAATACTATAATAATAACTGTGATATCAAATGATGTTGGCAGCCCTATTTGCTCTGCTCGTACTGGTAAGTGAGCATGAATGTGATTGGATGAAAATACATCCTGTGAGTATTCATAAATGCGCACTGGTGTAAGTAGCCATAACTGATACCAGATCAGCCAATTTGTATGTGCAGCCCCGAGATGTTGCATATTCTTCTCAATTATGTCGGATGTATACAGTATCTTTTGCCATGATGTCAGGGTGGAAACTGAAACCGAGCGGTCCCCCCTGCGCCGTATCTCCCGTTATCATATTAACATGAAGGCTTCGTCGTTAATCACGGCTGCAGGCGCTGCGGTTCAATAGAGATGTGGCCCCCGCGGCCCCGGATGACAGCTGCAGCTTAGACAACAGCGCTTTCAAAGGCAGACAAAGGTGGTTTTTTGTGTGTTATTTTTTCCCCTCGGAACTTTATCTTAGCGACTGTAGTCACGTTTGGAAGTTAACTTTGTGAAAAAAACAAAAACGCCACAAGACTGTAGTGGATCTAACATAATAGTGTGAGAGTCCAGTCCATAGTGGATCTAACATAATAGTGTGAGAGTCCAGTCCATAGTGGATCTAACATAATAGTGTGAGAGTCCAGTCCATAGTGGATCTAACATAATAGTGTGAGAGTCCAGTCCATAGTGGATCTAACATAATAGTGTGAGAGTCCAGTCCGTAGTGGATCTAACATAATAGTGAGAGTCCAGTCCATAGTGGATCTAACATAATAGTGTGAGAGTCCAGTCCATAGTGGATCTAACATAATAGTGTGAGAGTCCAGTCCATAGTGGATCTAACATAATATTGTGAGAGTCCAGTCCATAGTGGATCTAACATAATAGTGTGAGAGTCCAGTCCATAGTGGATCTAGTTAATAGTGTGAGAGTCCAGTCCATAGTGGATCTAGTTAATAGTGTGAGAGTCCAGTCCATATTGGATCTAACATAATATTGTGAGAGGCCAGTCCAGAGTGGATCTAACATAATATTGTGAGAGTCCAGTCCATGTTGGATCTAACATAATAGTGTGAAAGTCCAGTCCATAGTGGATCTAACATAATTGTGTGAGAGTCCAGTCCATAGTGGATCTAACAAAATAGTGAGAGTCCAGTCCATAGTGGATCTAGCATAATATTGTGAGAGTCCAGTCCATAGTGGATCTAACATAATAGTGTGAGAGTCCAGTCCGTAGTGGATCTAACATAATATTGTGAGAGTCCAGTCCATATTGGATGTAACATAATAGTGTGACAGTCCAATCCATAGTGGATCTAACATAATAGTGTGAGAGTCCAGTCCATAGTGGATCTAACAAAATAGTGAGAGTCCAGTCCATAGTGGATCTAACATAATAGTGTGAGACTCCAGTCCATAGTGGATCTAACATAATAGTGTGAGAGTCCAGTCCATAGTGGATCTAACATAATTGTGTGAGAGTCCAGTCCATATTGGATCTAACATAATATTGTGAGAATCCAGTCCATCGTGGATCTAACATAATATTGTGAGAGTCCAGTCCATAGTGGATCTAACATAATATTGTGAGAGTCCAGTCCATATTGGATCTAACATAATATTGTGAGAATCCAGTCCATCGTGGATCTAACATAATAGTGTGAGAGTTCAGTCCATAGTGGATCTAACATAATTGTGTGAGAGTCCAGTCCATAGTGGATCTAACATAATAGTGTGAGAGTTCAGTCCATAGTGGATCTAACATAATTGTGTGAGAGTCCAGTCCATAGTGGATCTAACATAATAGTGTGAGAGTTCAGTCCATAGTGGATCCAACATAATAGTGTGAGAGTCCAGTATGGACTGGACTCTCACACTATTATGTTAGATCCACTCTGGACTGGACTCTCACAATATTATGTTAGATCCAATATGGACTATTCTCATATATTATTAGTCCCTAGTGGCCTAAACATATCGTAATAGATATCGGGTATCGTGGTGTGGCCTAAAAATATCGTGACATATATCGTGTATCATGACATGGCCTAAAAATACCGAGTTATATATCGTGTATCGTTACATGGCCTAAAAATATCGAGATATATATCGTGTATCGTGACACGGCCTAAAAATATCGAGATATTAGTAAAAGGCCGTATGGCCCAGCCCTACTATCAGTCCTTATACGACAGTGACTTCAATATTTCTCTTTGTGTGAACGCCCTTGCAAGGTTTGCTATAAACGGAAGTCATGCGGCGCAGGTGTGACTTAGCACACACCGCACAGGATAACCAGACCTGGGGATTAACAGGAGATACATCTACATAATAACCTTGCAACCCCAAAGAGTTAATTATCTCCTTTCTTATCCTTCTTGGTTTTTTTTCCCCTTCATGGTAGAAGTTTCAGTTCGGGGCGGGGGGGGGGGGGGGGGGGGGGGGCATGGTGTGTAATTAAAGAAAGGGTAGGATCACCGAGGTTAGGAGGCTGCAGACGGACGTGACGGTTCGGCACGTCGTCGTGCATGCTGATATCGATCCGAGCGATGAGAGCGCTCAACCTAACGCTGTCTGATATCAAAGATTGCGAGTTACTCGGATCAATTCACTTTGATGATGAACAAAAGCCTACAGGCCTACCTTGCTTACGATTCGCGACGCCAAGCGATGACGCGTTTTCTCGATCTGCGTAAAAGAAAAAAAAAAAACGAGACAAAACGTTACAAATCATGCTGGCTGGTCAGTGGTTCATGCGAGCCGAAGCACGGGGGACAGCATGCATGTGCTGGTTTACCAGGGGTGTAACGGTACGCCATCATCACACCTGCTTCGCTTTTAGTTCGAAACCAAATGCAAAAAACAAACTAGGGATGCGTTAAAATGTAATCTCGGAAATTATCGGTATCGGTTTTTTTATTATCTGTATCGTTTTTTGTTTTTATTTTTTTATTTATTAAATCAACATAAAAAACACAAGATACACTTACAATTAGTGCACCAACCCAAAAAACCTCCCTCACCCCATTTATTTCTGTTATCAATATTCTGGTTCCTACATTATATATCAATATATATCAATACAGTCTGCAAGGGATACAGTCCGTAAGCACACATGATTGTGCGTGCTGCTGCTCCACTAATAGTACTAACCTTTAACAGTTAATTTTACTCATTTTCATTAATTACTAGTTTCTATGTAACTGTTTTTATATTGTTTTACTTTCTTTTTTATTCAAGAAAATGTTTTTAATTTAGTTATCTTATTTTATTATTTTTAAAAAAAAAGTACCTTATCTTCACCATACATGGTTGTCCAAATTAGGCATAATAATGTGTTAATTCCACGACTGCATATATCGGTTGATATCGGTATCAGTTGATATCGGTATCGGTCATTAAAGAGTTGGACAATATCGGAATATCGGATATCGGCAAAAAGCCATTATCGGACATCCCTAAACAAAACTGCTTTTGTGAAAATATCTTCAATGATTATGAGGTGGAACTGCACTGCAAAAAGTCAGTGTTCAAAAACAAGACAAAAATATATAAACATTAGGGGTATTTTATTTGAACTAAGCAAAATTATCTGCCAATAGAACAAGAAAATTCGGCTTGTCAAGACTTTCCAAAACAAGAAAAATTAGCTAAGCTCAATGAACCCAAAAATACCTTAAAATAAGTATATTCTCACTAATAACAAGTGCACTTTTCTTGGTAGAAAAAAAGAAGACATATTTGCTCAATATGTTGAAAAATATTCTTAAATGAAGTAAATGCTAGTGCCATTAATTTGACAAAATTATATGCACTCGGCATTACATTTCTTGAAACCAGCAAACTTATACTAAAAACGAATTTATTGTTCTTAATGGAAAGGCAACAAGGCAACATCTTGTTACTCTCAGGGTCTCCTAGCCGCTCAGGCAAATCATATTGTCTAAAAATTTATTTTTCCATGGATAACATGACATCATCGCGCCAAGTGCATGCTCTTTCAGTCAATTAGTGCGCATATATACACCCCGGCCCTCTGTTTAATTTTTTTTAATTGTAATTTTGAAGAATTTATCTGAATGTGCATGAATGTTCAAAATTGTTAAACATGTCACATGTTACATGTTTAAATATTAACTGTCAGTTTACTGTACTGTGCCAACTGTACTACTATATGAGTACGTGTTTTCTATTGTTTAATTGAAAATAAAACAGCAAAGTCCATTTGGCTGTCATCTGTTTTAATTATGAGACACAATTGTGTCAAAATCATGATTTTTTTTTCATGCTTGAAGTAAGAAATTATTACTTTAAAAAAAGTAGTTTTATACTTGTGAGTGTTGATGACACAGCTTTGCAATAGGGCTGCAACAACTAATCGATTAAATCGATTAACATCGATTATTAAAATAGTTGCCGATTAATTTAGTCATCGATTCGTTGGATCTATGCTATGCGAAGAGTTTTTTTTTTAGTTTTTTTTTAATAAACCTTTATTTATAAACGGCAACATTTACAAACAGCTCTAAAACAATAATCAAAATAAGTATGGTGCTAGTATGCTGTTTTTTTCCGATAAAATACTGAATAGGATAGAAATGTAGTTTGTCTCTTTTATCCGATTATTAATCGATTAATCGAAGTAATAATCGACAGATTAATCAATTATCAAATTAATCGTTAGTTGCAGCCCTACTTTGCAACAGTTGATATTCTAGTTTCAAGCATGTTTTACTCAATATAGGTCATCAAATCTCAGCAACAAGCTGTAATATCTTACTGAGATCATTTAGGACCAAAACCCTTAAAACAAGTAAAACACTCTAACATAAAATCTGCTTAGTAAAAAGAATTATTTGATCAGACAGAAAATAAGCAAATATCACCCTTATTTGAGATTTTTACTTAGATTTCAGTTTTTGCAGTGTGCAATCCGTTATTCTCTTAATAAGTACAATTGTCTTATAAAATAAATACAATTCCAACAATGAGATGATGAAACATTTTAATCCAATTTATCTCTGTTAAAAAAATTGAATCACGATTAATCGCCATTTGCAACCTTGTCTGAAATATGCCTATAATTGCTGTTTTGTATAAAAAAAAGGGGTAACACTTTGGTATGGGGAACATATTCTAAGTAACAAAGACTTAATTTAGAGTTATTTGGACACTATTAACTTTTGTAGTTTTGTATTTTGTTAGTTAGGGTTAGGGTCTAACTAACCCTAAACCAGTGTTTTTTCAACCTTTTTTGAGCCAAGGCACATTTTTTGCGTTGAAAAAATGCGGAGGTACACCACCAGCAGAAATCGTTAAAAATTAAAACTCAGTTGACAGTAAAAAGTCAACCAAGCATGCATCACTATAGCTCTTGTCTCAAAGTAGGTGTACTGTCACCACCTGTCACATCACACCCTGACTTATTTGGACTTTTTTGCTGTTTTCCTGTGTGTAGTGTTTTAGTTCTTGTCTTGCGCTCCTATTTTGGTGGCTTTTTCTCTTTTTTTGGTATTTTCCTGTAGCAGTTTCATGTCTTCCTTTGAGCGATATTTCCCCGCATCTACTTTTTTTAGCACTCAATAAAATTTCAGTTGTTTTCATCCTTCTTTGTAGGGACATTGTTGATTGTCATGTCATGTTCAGATGTACTTTGTGGACACCGTCTTTGCTCCACAGTAAGTCTTTGCTGTCGTCCAGCATTCTGTTTTTGTTTACTTTGTAGCCAGTTCAGTTTTAGTTTCGTTCTGCATAGCCTTCCCTAAGCTTCAATGCCTTTTCTTAGTGGCACTCACCTTTTGTTTATTTTTGGTTAAAGCATTAGACACCTTTTTACCTGCACCCTGCCTCCCGCTGTTTCCGACATCTACAAAACAATTAGCTACCTGCTGCCACCTACTGATATGGAAGAGTATTACACGGTTACTCTGCCGACATCTAGACAGCACCGACACCCAACAACAACACATCATTTGCAGACTATAATTACTGGTTTGCAAAAAACATTTTTAACCCAAATAGGTGAAATTACATAATCTCCCACGGCACACCAGACTGTATCTCACACAGTGGTTGAAAAACACTGCCCTAACCCCTAACAAGTACTTAATAATGACTAATTAAGAGCCAATATGTTACTAATTTGCATGTTAATAAGCAACTAATTAATGGTGAATATGTTCCCCATACTAAAGTGTTACCAAAAAGGGATAAATGACTGGATCATATGTATTAAACATAAAATATGGTAATTAACAACTCCAAGTGAAACAATAACACCAATCAAGCTAAAGTATGCTACACCCTGTGATAGCATTTATCCGTCAATAAATTACATTAACAATAAATTCTAAATTCTAAATCTAAGAATTGACTACTTCAGATTGTTTTTCTTGGTTTAAAAACAGAACAAGCACATTCTGAAAATGTACAAATCATAATGTAGTTGGGTTATTTTTACACTATTCTATCTTTGTCGTTATTTGTACTTTCTGAATAAATGATGTGATTTATTCATTCATTTATTCATTGGTGTTAATTTTCAATCAATCAAGGTAAAAAAATAATATAAAAATCAAATTACGGGATGTTATTTATGTAGTTTGCTCATTTTCCTGGACTGGTGCACTAACATCATGTGGTTTATTTATTTTTATTTTTTTTACATATGTGGCATCATCTACAAAGATACAAATAATTGGTATTGCGACATCTAGTGGACACATTTAGAACAGCTGTTTCTTTCATTCAAATTTGTTTGGGTTACGGTGTTGACGTGTGACTATAACCCAGGCCTGGGCAATTATTTTGACTCGGAGGCCACATTTAGAGAAAAACATGTGTCTGGGGGCCGGTATATCTATTTTTTAGGGACACTAATACAAAACATCACAATAATGTCTGATTGAATGCTAAAAACGTTATGACAGACCGCTTTAAAAAACGTAATGGAATTTTACATTTTTCTATGAACGATAAAACACTGAATATTGACAAAATATGAACGTCACACCCCCTTTCGATCGACATATTTTACAATCAAGTGAAACGCAACAAAAATGCCACAAACAGTGAAATATGAACGCGAAGGGTACAAAATAAACCCACCTACAATCTGATATATCTGATATATCACTAAGCTTTAGAACTTTGTTGTGAAAATCTCCTTCCGCGTCTGTGGAAACGCTTCCCGCCCACACTGCTTGGTGCCTCGTCTGAGCTGCTGTGACGTCGATTACCATAGTAACTAATTAGATGACCATAGTAACTAATTAGATGATCAGAGTAACTAATTAGATGACCATAGTAACTGGTATATCATCCAAAAGCACAGATTCCAACCATTGAAATACTTCAGTGTTTCCCACACATTCATTTATTTGTGGCGACCCGCCACGAAAGAATTAAGGCCGCCACAAATAATTTTTTTTTTTTTTGTTGTCCTGTCCAGCTTCTCAGGCAAGTCATATAGTTGATGTAGATGCCCATATCGGCTGTTCAGATTTACTGTACAAAAGAGAAGTGTAGGATCAAGATTTTTGGAGCTCTTTGTTCAGTGGATCAGATGTTTGATGAAGCTTTGTGTCTATCTACCACCACTACTGTTTTCTGTTTATTTGTTACTAACTGTGGCAGGACACCTCTGCCTCTGTTTCACTTTATGTTGCTGGTAAATAATATGGTTGTAGTAGTAGGCTAAAGTTAAATTATTTAGTATGCACTAATTAAAGGGGCAGAGCTTTAAGAGACATTTTAGCTTTTATATTTTATAAGATATATTTTTTGTAAGAACCACAATTAATAAATATATTTCAGTGAATAACTTATTGTTCAAATCTGTATATAAATATGTACATAAAGTGTTGTAATTATATTGTAAAATGGATGGATGGAAGGACGTTTAAAACAAAACTGTTATTATTAATTAGTAAGTATACATTTTTTCAGCCTTTTTAGAGAAAATCATATCATTGTAGTAAATTATGCAAATTACTCGATGATGTCATGGTGACCACGCCCATAGCCATCTTGGCAGTTTATGGGAAACACTACTTAGTATTAGAGATGTCCGATAATATCGGCCGATAAATGCTTTAAAATGTAATATCGAAAATTATCGGTATCGGTTTTTTTATTATCGTTATCGTTTTTTTTTATTTAAAATTTTTTTATTAAATCAACATAAAAAACACAAGATACACTTACAATTAGTGCACCAACCCCAAAAAACCTCCCTCCCCCATTTACACTCATTCACACACAAGGGTTGTTTATTTCTGTTATTAATATTCTGGTTCCTACATTATATATCGATATATATCAATACAGTCTGCAAGGGATACAGTCCGTAAGCACACATGATTGTGCGTGCTGCTGCTCCACTAATAGTACTAACCTTTAACAGTTAATTTTACTCATTTTCATTAATTACTATTTTCTATGTAACTGTTTTTATATTGTTTTACTTTCTTTTGTATTCAAGAAAATGTTTTTAATTTATTTATTTTATTTATTTATTTTTTTTAAAGGACCTTATCTTCACCATACCTGGTTGTCCAAATTAGGCATAATAATGTGTTAATTCCACGACTGTATATATCGGTATCGGTTGGTATCGGTATCGGTAATTAAAGAGTTGGACAATATCGGAATATCGGATATCGGCAAAAAGCCATTATCGGACATCCCTACTTAGTATAGTTGAAGACTTACGGTCATTAGAAAACATCACTGCACATCATAATGGCAGCTACACTTTACATCTTAAAGATCTAAAAAAAATATTTGGGAATGATTGAAAAGCTTAACGGGCCGCATGTGGCCCCCGGGCCTTAATTTGCCCAGGACTGCTATAACCCAAGGCGGTTGCACTTCCGTCCTGTACCATGTCTAATTTGGAATGCATGCACCGTTCGTTACACCCCTAGTATTAACATGACACGCTTGGTATCGGATGCTAATACATTGAAGGAACGTTGACATTTCTGCAGCACATCTGGAGTCGAAATGATTCTGATTCTAGTGTGTTTGCATGCAACTTGGATGGAGTTAGAGACATTTACATGGGGCGGCTGCTCCGTCAGGTGGGTAAAAAAAAAAAGAAAAGAAAAAAGAGTCACCTTCAGGCATCAGCATGCAGAGGGATGCATGGGAGCCACATCCTTATAGAAGATGTTTTTTTGTTCTCTGGCTCAGGGCAAATATCTGTCTGTGCTGAGAGCAAATATTCTGGTGTGGGAGGCAGGAATGACTTCTCTGCAGTGGTTTTCTTTCCCCTCGGCTCCAAAGCTTTCGCCTCGTTTTTAACAAAGCAGTTTTACGATAAATATCCGACAGATAATTATTGGGCCGATGTGAATAATTATGATGCCACACCAATAAATGAAATACATTTTTTTTTTTCAATAACTCCATTAAAATGTTTTTTAAACGCTCCAATGAGGCAATATTACAGATATTGTGCTGTAAGTGGGTTAGGGTAAGCAAATCAAGCGCTCCGTTTCTCCGTCAGAAACTTCCCCTCAGCTCATTGCGGGCCTCGGATTTTAACTTTTTAAGGTCAAGGCAAGTGTTGCCTTAAAGGAGGGCTCTTATTTTAGGGCACCAAGGCAAGTTAGAAGGGCACCAAGGCAAACATTATATATATATATATATATATATATATATATATATATATATATATATATATATATATATATATATATATATATATATATATATATATACATATATATATATATATACATATATATATACATATATATATATATATATATATATATATATATATATATATATATATATATATATATATATATATATATATATATATATATATATATATATAACCCTAACCCTTTAAGGCACGCCCCCAATATTGTTGTCTGGGTGGAAATCGGGAGAAATTCGGGAGAATGGTTGCCCCGGGAGATTTTCGGGAGGGGCACTGAAATTCGGGAGTCTCCCGGGAAAATCGGGAGGGTTGGCAAGTATGACTGGGAGACGCAACTGCTCTGTACTTCTCCCTACGTCCGTGTACCACTCCGTACAGCAGCGTTTTAAAAAGTCATACATTTACTTTTTGAAACCGATACCGATAATTTCCGATATTACATTTTAAAGCATTTACCGGCCGATAATATCGGCAGTGGAATTCCTCTGCTGTTGCAGAAGAAGACTTTTTTTCTTTGTTATTTGCACCAAATGTTCTGCAAACATTGCGCAAGGACAGAAAAAAAACACTGCACTTCAACACATCAAACCTTATCAGCCACCTGAAACGCCAGCGATGCCGTGACAGTGTTTTTGAATACGCCTGCCGCGGAAAAAAAAACTTTCTCAAAGCTCGTCGCAAAAGAAAGGCCCGGGGCTTGTTCCTATTGCTGCGGTGTTTGAAAAAGTGCAAAAAGTTTGCCAGTGACGACCCAAGGGCTGAAACGATGTATTATTTCATCACGGAAATGGTGGCTATGGACCCTTTACGGTCGATTAAGGTAGTGACATATTCACTGGTACAGTAGGGCTGCACAATTATGGCCAGAATAATACTCATACTGTCTTATTAACAATACGAACGGGACGGCGTGGCGCGGGTTGGGAGAGTGGCCGTGACAGCAACCTGAGGGTTCCTGGTTCAATCCCCAGCTTCTACTACACTGCACAAAGTCAGTGTCAAAAACAAGAAAAAAAAAATAGGGGCATTTTACTTGAACTAAGCAAAATTATCTGCCAATAGAACAAGAACATTTGGCTTGTCAAGACTTTCCAAAACAAGTAAAATTAGCTAACCTCAATGAACCCAAAAATACCTTAAAATAAGTATATTCTCACTAATAACAAGTGCACTTTTCTTGGTAGAAAAAACATATATGAGACCTTTTTGCTCAATATGTGGAAAACTATTCTTAAATTAAGTAAATGCTAGTGCCATTATCTTGACATAATGATATGCGCTCGGCATTACATTTCTTGCATTTTCCCATCAATAACATGACATCATCACGCCAACTGCGTGCTCTTCCAGTCAATAAGTGCGCAAGGAATATATATATATATATATATATATATATATATATATATATATATATATATATATATATATATATATATACACTACCGTTCAAAAGTTTGGGGTCACATTGAAATGTCCTTATTTTTGAAGGAAAAGCACTGTACTTTTCAATGAAGATAACTTTAAACTAGTCTTAACTTTAAAGAAATACACTCTATACATTGCTAATGTGGTAAATGACTATTCTAGCTGCAAATGTCTGGTTTTTGGTGCAATATCTACATAGGTGTATAGAGGCCCATTTCTAGCAACTATCACTCCAGTGTTCTAATGGTACAATGTGTTTGCTCATTGGCTCAGAAGGCTAATTGATGATTAGAAAACCCTTGTGCAATCATGTTCACACATCTGAAAACAGTTTAGCTCGTTACAGAAGCTACAAAACGGACCTTCCTTTGAGCAGATTGAGTTTCTGGAGCATCACATTGGTGGGGTCAATTAAACGCTCAAAATGGCCAGAAAAAGAGAACTTTCATCTGAAACTCGACAGTCTGTTCTTGTTCTTAGAAATGAAGGCTATTCCACAAAATTGTTTGGGTGACCCCAAACTTTTGAACGGTAGTGTATATATATATATATATATATATATATATATATATATATATATATATATATATATATATATATATATATATATATATATATATATATATATATATATATATGTATATATATATATACATATATATATATACTAGGGCTGCAACAACTAGTCGATTAAATCGATTAAAATCGATTATAAAAATAGTTGGCGATTAATTTAGTCATCGATTCGTTGGATCTATGTTATGCGCTTGCGCAGAGGCAATTAAATTTAAAAAAAACATTTTTTTTAATTTTATTTTTATAAACCTTTATTTATAAACTGCAACATGTAAAAACAGCTGAGAAACAATAATCAAAATAAGTATGGTGCCAGTATGCTGGTTTTTTTCATTAAAATACTGGAAAGAACATAAATGTAGTTTGTTTCTTTTATCCGATTATTAATCGATTAATCGAAGTAATAATCGACATATTAATCGATTATCAAATTAATCGTTAGTTGCAGCCCTAATAAATGGTAGCTATGAAAAATTCATAGCTTCCATTGTTCTCTGTTTGACTAATTTCACTTGATCAAACCTTTTCCAACATTTCACACTACTATATAATACAAAGTATGTATCATTCCTGCAATATCGTATCGGATTAATATCGATTTCGGCCATTACGCAAGGCTCCAAGATTTGGATTGAATAGTTGTATTGGGACCCCCGCTACTTTTTACTGCTTGCATGTGCATTAGTGCCACTTGGCTAACATTGTTGGACCAGGAAGACGGAGCGTTATATTGTGGCTTGTTTGCCTTCTCGGCAACCAACTATCTGCTGCAGACAGCATTTTCTAAATTGCACATACAAATATCATTTACTGAAGCGTTTTTCAACCTTTTTTTGAGCCAAGGCACAGTTTTTGCGTTGAAAAAATGCGGAGGCACACCACCAGCAGAAATCATTAAAAAATGAAACTCAGTTGACAGTAAAAAGTCGTTGTCGCAATTGTTGGATATGACTTTAAATCATAACCAAGCATGCATCAATATAGCTCTTGTCTCAAAGTAGGTGTACTGTCACCACCTGTCACATCACACCCTGACTTATTTGGAGTTTTTTGGTGTTTTCCTGTGTGTAGTGTTTTAGTTCTTGTCTTGCGCTCCTATTTTGGTGGCTTTTTCTCTTTTTTTGGTATTTTCCTGTTGCAGTTTCATGTCTTCCTTTGAGCAATATTTCCCGCATCTACTTTGTTTTAGCAATCAAGAATATTTCGGTTGTTTTTATCCTTCTTTGTGGGGACATTGTTGATTATCATGTCATGTTCGGGTGTACATTGTGGACGCCGTCTTTGCTCCACAGTAAGTCTTTGCGGTCGTCCAGCATTCTGTTTTTGTTTACTTTGTAGCCAGTTCAGTTTTAGTTTTGTTCCCTAACTTTCATTGCCTTTTCTTAGGGGCACTCACCTTTTGCTTATTTTTGGTTTAAGCATTAGAAAACCTTTTTACCTGCAGCCTGCCTCCCGCTGTTCCCGACATCTACAAAGCAATTAGCTACCAGCTCCAACCTACTGATATGGAAGAGTACTCTGCCGAGCTATGGACAGCACCGGCCACTCAACAAGAATACATACCGTATTTTTCGGATTATAAATCGCAGTTTTTTTCATAGTTTGGCGGGGGGTGCGACTTATACTCAGGAGGGACTTATGTGTGAAATTATTAACACATTACCGTAAAATATCAAATAATATTATTTATCTCATTCACGTAAGAGACTAGACGTATAAGATTTCATGGGATTTAGCGATTAGGAGTGACAGATTGTTTGGTAAACGTATAGCATGTTCTATATGTTATAGTTATTTGAATGATACTTACCATAATATGTTACGTTAACATACCAGGCACCTTCTCAGTTGGTTATTTATGCCTCATATAACGTACAATTACAGTGTTTCCCATAAACTGCCAAGATATCTGTGGCGGTGGGGGCGTGGCTATGGGCGTGGTCACCATGACATCATCGAGTAATTTACATAATGTACTACAATGATTTGATTTTCTCTAAAAAGGCTCAAAAAATGTATACTTACTAATTAATAACAACAGTTTTGTTTTAAACGTCCATCCATTTTACAATATAATTACATTACTTTATGTACATATTTATATACAAATTTGAACAATAAGTTATTCACTGAAATATATTTATTAATTGTGGTTCTTACAAAAAATATATCTTATAAAATATAAAAGCTAAAATGTCTCGAAGCTCTGCCCCTTTAATTAGTGCATACTAAATAATTTAACTTTAGCCTACTACTACAACCATATTATTTACCAGCAACATAAAGTGAAACAGAGGCAGAGGTGTCCTGCCACAGTCAGTAACAAATAAACAGAAAACAGTAGTGGTGGTAGATAGACACAGAGCTTCATCAAACATCTGATCCACTGAACAAAGAGCTCCAAAAATCTTGAACTTTAGACTACCATCAGTTTTACTCCCTACACTTAACCATGTGTTTCCTACTGCCGGCAGACTTTGCACCCTTTGTTATATACACATGTTGTGTTTCTAATATAAATACATTTAATAAAGTCAAATATAAATAAGGCAACATCCTAATATCCTACACTTCTCTTTTGTAAAGTAAATCTGAACAGCCGATATGGGCATCTACATCAACTATATGATTTGCCTGAGAAGCTGGAGAGGACAAAAAAAAAAAAAAAAAAAAAAAAAAAAACAATTTAAAAATTTTTTTTTTTATTTGTGGCGGACGTAATTTTTTCGTGGCGGGCCGCCACAAATATATGAATGTGTGGGAAACACTGACTTATTCAGCCTGTTGTTCACTATTCTTTATTTATTTGAAATTGCCTTTCAAATGTCTATTCTTGGTGTTGGGTTTTATCAAATACATTTCCCCAAAAAATGCGACTTATGTATGTTTTTTTCCTTCTTTATTATGCATTTTCGGTTGGTGCGATTTATACTCCGGAGCGATTTATAATCCGAAAAATACGGTAAATTTGCAGACTGTAATTACTGGTTTGCAGGAAATATTTTGAACCCAAATAGGTGAAATGAGATAATCTCCCCCGGCACACCAGACTGGTTGAAAAACACTGATTTACTGCATTGACAGAATGAACTTTTGCACTACTAAAAAAAATAAAAATAAAAGAATGATTATGAGCACGATGATGACATGCGAGACGGTCAGTCATGCTGGTAGGAAAAAAAGTCTGGTCCACTTACGCACGGGTCCTTGATTGCTTGGAATACCTGAGGAGAGAACATGGGCAACGTTTCAGTACAACATGCATACTTTTTGTTGTGGTTTTTGAAAGCAGCAAGAAACATTTTCTGATGCGTGGACTCTAAGCCTTGAATGAGTTACATAGTCATGTTGCGTCAACAGTACCAGATCCCAATATCAAGTCTGAGTAAATAGTGCGCTTCTTAAATTTACTTGAAGATCCACGCATTTCATCCATCTGCACGCTAGAAGCTGTGACCGGATGCAATTTCCAATCCATTGGAAAACATATACCACTTCATTTGTAGGGCTCCCAATCCAACGTTGTCTGTTTTGATTCGTGAGCAATACGATTTGGATCAGCAGTTTACGGAAACCAGGCCAGGTTTTGTTAAACCTACTTTCCACTTGGTCCTACGGCCGCAGCTAACGTTTGAAGCCCCCCACTCATTTAATAATCCTCCATTCTGGCAAATAAACTACTTTTCTTACACGTGTTTGATTGAGGTAACCAGATCTTTTCCATATATCCATATTTAAGTGTTACTTCTTTCCTTCCATAGTCGTATTACAAAATAGCTAGTATTCTTCCTTCTTTCTCTCTCTCATAGTAAGGTGTCGGCCTTCTAGCAGTGGAATGCAGAGAGTAGAGATAACTCAGGAAGTAGTCTAAACAACGAAGGTGGCAGCGAGGGACAGAGGGAAGAACACAGGACTTCCGGGGTTTTGGGAGATCGATCTAGACTGGGCGAGGGAACGCTTCTGTACTGGATTTGGTCTCACGTTTGTCCTCAAAGCTTTGAGAATAAACCACAAAATACCAACTACTGCCTGGTGATGAATTTAAACTTCAGCTCATTGCCATGAAAAGAATTTGGGAGTGACCAGCACCTTAAAATCCCTGGGAGGAAGAGCTGGTCAACGCAACAGTTATTATCACTGAAAGACGAGGCTAAACATGTTAGAACAAGCAGAAGCAGACACGAAGGCATGCTAATCGCTAAGCTCGCCGCTAAGCAAGATTGAAACAATAGAACAATAAAGGCTTAGTAAAATTTATAAAGTGTAAATTAGGGTTGTACGGTATACCGGTAATGGTACAGTACCGCGATACTAATGAATCCTATTCGGTTACCATGAATTGATTAACGTGGACCCTGACTTAAACAAGTTGAAAAACGTATTCGGGTGTTACCATTTAGTGTTCAATTGTACGGAATGTGTACTGTACTGTACAATCTACTAATAAAAGTCTCAATCAATCAATCGGTACTATACCGCCTCTGAAAAGTACCGGTCCTCCACACCACCCCCAACAAACGCCATTGGTGGATCCACACCTAACATCCACTGTAATGATACCAAGTACAAGAGCGTATCTAGTCGATACTACTATGATTACATCAATATTTTTTGGCATCACAACATCTTCTTTTGTTTTAAAAAAAACATTTATATTATGTTTATAAGCTCAGGAAATATGTGCCTGGACACATGAGGACTTTGAATATGACCAATGTATGATCCTGTAATGACTTGGTATCGGATTGATACCCAAATTCATGTACAATTACAGTAATTATCTTTCATTAAATATGTAGCTTGTTATATAAAAGTCTATGTCCATATTAACAATCTAACAGTTTTATATGTAATTTTAAGGTAAATCTTATTTTTTTAATATTTATGTGTATTTTTACATTCAAATTGAAAAATATATGCTCATACTAACAATTTAACATTTTTCTCTGTAATATGATGGTAATTAAATTCTGTAAAAAAAACGGTCATCTAATGGCAGCTAAGGCTGCCAAAAGAAAACCATAAAATTTAAGTAAAACATTGTAAACCAAATAATGATCAAAAACATTATATTTACTGAAATTTTCATTAAACGTTTTGCGGAAAAATATCGTAATTTTACATGAATTTGAAAGTAATTTAAGAAAACAGAAAATGCTATGTATAATTAATTTGGTATTTTCCTGTAAAAAAAATAGAAATATACATAGTTTGTCATTACTGGCATATTACTTCAAATAACAGGAGGATTGTTTATTTGCAGATAATGTCTTAAATTCTACAGTTTTATAAACTATTTAAAAAAAATTGAAAAATTACAGTAGAAATTTAGAGTAAATTAACCATAAAAATAGGATTTTTTTTTTACAGTGCAAATTAACCTTTTAATAGGGACCCAAACAAGTTTTGCATTGAATATTGAACAAGCAAGGCTTATACAACTAGAGTTTGGAAGACGGGCGGGCCAGTTGTAGTGTTAATTTGATATCGCCTCAAGGGCCAAGTGAAATTACACGGCGGGCCAAATTTGGCCCGCGGGTCAGAGTTTGATACCCATGCTGTAGAATAAAGGTATTTTTCTGCTGAACTGTTTGCATCGTCACTTTATTAAAGGTGGTTGATCTTAACAATTCAGAAAAAAATCTGTAAAATAATGGTATTTTTTCTGTGGAACTGCCAGCATTGTCACTTCATTAAAGGTGTTTGATCGTAATAGTTTGGAAAAACTCTGTAGAATAAAGGTATTTTTCTGCAGAACTGTTTGCATGGTCACTTTATTAAAGGTGGTTGATCTTAATAACTTAGTAAAAATCTGTAAAATTACGATATTTTTCCGCAAAACGTTTCATGAAAATTTCTGTAAATATAATGTTTTTAATCATTATTTGGTTTACAATGTTTTACTTTCATTTTATGGTTTTCGGCTGCCAGTAGATGACCGTTTTTTTTTTACATAATTTTTTTTTTTACAGTGTTTTGCGTCATTTTCCATTCTATTATTTTGTCAGCATTATTAAGGACAAGTGGTAGAAAATGAATTATTAATCTACTTGTTCATTTACTGTTAATATCTGCTTACTTTCTCTTTTAACATGTTCTATCTACACTTCTGTTAAAATGTGATAATCACTCATTCTTCTGTTGTTTGGATGCTTTACATTAGTTTTGGATGATACCAAAAATGTGGGTATCAATCCGATACCAAGTAGTTACAGGATCATACATTGGTCATATTTCCTGAGTTTAGAAACATAATATACATTTTTTTTAAACGAAAGAAGATGTTGTGATACCAAAAAATATCGACGTAATCATAGTAGTAGCGACTACATACGCTCCTGTACTTGGTATCATTACAGTGGATGTTAGGTGTGGATCCAAAAGAGGCGGTATAGTACTGTATATGATTAATTAGTATTGCGGTACTATACTAATGCCGGTACACCGTACAACCCTAGTCCACATGTACAAAACCGTGTCTATTCTCCAGACCAGGGGTCACCAACGCGGTGCCCGCGGGCACCAGGTAGCCCGTAAGGACCAAATGAGTCGCCCACTGGCCTGTTCTAAAAATAGCTCAAATAGCAGCACTTACCAGTGAGCTGCCTCTATTTTTTAAATTGTAATTATTTACTAGCAAGCTGGTCTCGCTTTGCTCGACATTTTTAATTCTAAGAGAGACAAAACTCAAATAGAATTGGAAAATCCAAGAAAATATTTTAAAGACTTGGTCTTCACTTGTTTAAATAAATTCATTATTTTTTTTACTTTGCTTCTTATAACTTTCAGAAAGACAATTTTAGAGAAAAAATACAACCTTAAAAATGATTTTAGGATTTTTAAACACATATACCTTTTTACCTTTTAAATTCCTTCCTCTTCTTTCCTGACAATGTAAATCGATGTTCAAGTATTTTTTTTTTTTTATTGTAAAGAATAATAAATACATTTTAATTTAATTCTTCAGTTTAGCTTCTGTTTTTTCGACGAAGAATATTTGTGAAATATTTCTTCAAACTTATTATCATTAAAATTTAAAAAAAAATATTCGGGCAAATTTAGAAAATCTGTAGGATCAAATTTAAATCTTATTTCAAAGTCTTTTGAATTTCCTTTAAAATTTTTGTTCTGGAAAATCTAGAATAAATAATGATTTGTCTTTGTTAGAAATATAGCTTGGTCCAATTTGTTATATATTCTAACAGAGTGCAGATTGGATTTTAACCTATTTAAAACATGTCATCAAAATTCTAAAATTAATCTTAATCAGGAAAAATTACTAACGATGTTCCATAAATTCTTTTTTTAATTTTTTCAAAAAGATTCAAATTAGCTCGTTTTTCTCTTCTTTTTTTCGGTTGAATTTTGATTTTTAAAGCGTCGAAATTGAAGATAAGCTATGTTTCAAAATTGTATTTTCATTTCTTTCGTGTTTTCTCCTCTTTTAAACCGTTCAATTATTAATAATAACATAGAGTTAAAGGTAAATTGAACAAATTGGCTATTTCTGGCAATTTATTGAAGTGTGTATCAAACTGGTAGCCCTTCGCATTAATCAGTACCCAAGAAGTAGCTCTTGGTTTCAAAAAGGTTGGTGACCCCCGCTCCAGACCCTTCTAACGTCCTTTTTACATTTTCTCATAGCTCTTGCACTTTTCTGATTGTCTTCCAGGGGTCTTTCATGCCGTTGACACCCATCGTCGTGACTGTAAGTGTTGCTCTTTGCATGAAACCACCCTAAGTCTTGTGTCTTCTGAGAAATGGAGGGCAAAGCAGTTTTGCCCTCTGCAGCCACAACACATTCATCGGGCCTGATCAAACTGCAGCCATCTACTCCTCTTACCCTGTGAAGCTTGTTTGGAACATGAGACTGGTGGACGCTCCCTGCTAAGTGGACTGTCAAAGTAATTCTTCAAGTCATTCTTCTTCTGCGTCAAGAATTGTCCCTTTTGTCTTGTAGGAAAAGCTCGGTTTTGTTTGTTTGTTGGCATCTATTTCCTCATAGCAACACATTTATTTACTTAATAGTTCTTAAAAAAGCTAAAGACTGAGGCGCAAGACATCTTCCTTTGCTATTTTTCTTCTCTTGTGTGTGTCGTTTATGGAACCACTGCAGGTACATTCAAATCTGAGTGAAATAACACAACCTATGTATATGTTTACAATAGTTTAAAGGCCTACTGAAATGATTTTTTTTTTATTTAAACGGGGATAGCAGATCCATTCTATGTGTCATACTTGATCAGTGTTTCCCATAAACTGCCAAGATATCTGTGGCGGTGGGGGCGTGACTATGGGCGTGGTCACCATGACATCATCGAGCAATTTGCATAATTTACTACAATGATATGATTTTCTCTAAAAAGGCTAAAAAAAATGTATACTTACTAATTAATAATAACAGTTTTGTTTTAAACGTCCATCCATCCATCCATCCATTTTACAATATAATTACAACACTTTATGTACATATTTATATACAGATTTGAACAATAAGTTATTCACTGAAATATATTTATTAATTGTGGTTCTTACAAAAAATATATCTTATAAAATATAAAAGCTAAAATGTCTCTTAAAGCTCTGCCCCTTTAATTAGTGCATACTAAATAATTTAACTTTAGCCTACTACTACAACTAGAGATGTCCGATAATATCGGCCTGCCGATATTATCGGCCGATAAATGCGTTAAAATGTAATATCGGAAATTATCGGAATCAGTTTTTTTATTATCTGTATCGTTTATTTTTATTTTTATTTGTTTTTTTATTAAATCAACATAAAAAACACAAGATACACTTACAATTAGTGCATCAACCCAAAAAACCTCCCTCCCCCATTCATTCACACAAAAGGGTTGTTTATTTCTGTTATTAATATTCTGGTCCCTACATTATATATCAATATATATCAATACAGTCTGCAAGGGATACAGTCCGTAAGCACACATGATTGTGCGTGCTGCTGGTCCACTAATAGTACTAACCTTTAACAGTTAATTTGACTCATTTAAATTAATTACTAGTTTCTATGTAACTGTTTTTATATTGTTTTACTTTCTTTTTTATTCAAGAAAATGTTTTTAATTTATTTATCTTATTTTTTTTTTTTTTTTTTTAAAAGTGCCTTATCTTCACCATACCTGGTTGTCCAAATTAGGCATAATAATGTGTTAATTTCACGACTGCATATATCGGTTGATATCGGTATCGGTAATTAAAGAGTTGGACAATATCGGAATATCGGATATCGGCAAAAAGCCATTATTGGACATCCCTAACTACAACCATATTATTTACCAGCAACATAAAGTGAAACAGAGGCAGAGGTGTCCTGCCACAGTCAGTAACAAATAAACAGAAAACAGTAGTGGCCAAATACAAATAAGGCAACAAGATTTACTTTTGTAAAGTAAATCTGAACAGCCTATATGGGCATCTACATCAACTATATGATTTGCCTGAGAAGCTGGAAAGAACAAAAAAAAACAAAAAAACAAACACCATTTTTTAAACATTTTTTAAATTTTTTTTATTTTATTTGTGGTGGACGTAATTCTTTCGTGGCGGGCCGCCACAAATAAATGAATGTGTGGGAAACACTGTTGATCATTTCGCGATATTGCCATATTTTTGCTGAAAGGATTTAGTAGAGAACAACGACGATAAAGATCGCAACTTTTGGTATCTGATAAAAAAAAGCCTTGCCCCTACCGGAAGTAGCGTGACGTAGTCAATTGAAAGGCTCCTCACATTTTCCTATTGTTTTCAACGCAGCTAGAGCGATTCGGACTGAGAAAGCGACGATTACCCCATTAATTTCAGCGAGGATGAAAGATTCGTGGATGAGGAACGTTAGAGTGAAGGACTAGAATGCAGTGCAGGACGTATCTTTTTTCGCTCTGACCGTAACTTAGGTACAAGCTGGCTCATTGGATTCCACACTCTCTCCTTATTCTATTGTGGATCACGGATTTGTATTTTAAACCACCTCGGATACTACATCCTCTTGGAAATGAGAGTCGAGAACGCGAAATGGACATTCACAGTGACTTTTGTCTCCACGACAATACATCGACGAAACACTTTAGCTACGGAGCTAACGTGATAGCATCGTGCTTAACTGCATATAGAAACAAAATAAATAAACCCCTGACTGGAAGGATAGACAGAAGATCAACAATACTATTAAACCATGGACATGTAAATACACAGTTAATGCTTTCCAGCCTGGCGAAGGTTAGCAATGCTGTTGCTAATGACGCCATTGAAGCTAACTTAGCAACCGGACATCACAGAGCTATGCTAAAAACATTAGCTATCCACCTACGCCAGCCAGCCCTCATCTGCTCATCAACACCCGTGCTCACTTGCGTTCCAGCGATCGACGGTGCGACGAAAGACTTCACCCGATCACAGATGCGGTCGGCGAGACGGAGGAAGTTAAGGTGAGTTCGGCGGCTAACGCGTCTGCTATCCATCTCTGTCTTCCTGGTTGTGTTGCTGTAGTCCGTCGCTAATACACCGATCCCACCTACAACTTTCTTCTTTGCAGTCTCCATTGTTCATTAAACAAATTGCAAAAGATTCACCAACACAGATGTCCAGAATACTGTGGAATTTTGAAATGAAAACAGACATTTTTTGTATTGTATTCAATGGGGTACCAATACTTCCGCATCAACTGATTCCGCCACGAGCATACGTCATCATATCTAGACGTTTTCAACCAGAAGTGTGGCGGGAAATTTAAAATGTCACTTTATAAGTTAACCCGGCCGTATTGGCATGGGTTGCAATGTTAAGATTTCATCATTGATATATAAACTATCAGACTGCGTGGTCGCTAGTAGTGGGTTTAAGTAGGCCTTTAAAATCCTCTATTGCACACAATTTCAACAGAGAGTCTGTGTGTGACCTCTAGGAGATGAGCAAAAGTACTACAAATTTTGGTTAATTAACATTTTTTTCAAATATATGTGTCAGAATAATTGTATCTAAGTTATCACAAAACTTTGTGTTGCCATGAGTTCCCGGCGAGAGGACAAAAAGCTGTCTCTGATCCTACCAAACAAAAGGCTTGTAAAACTCCACTGTGTAGGATGGGAAGCAACATGCAGGTGTTCTGTTTCTTTGATGTATTGTAATCAACAGAAAGATATTGTCTTGACCCGAGAACTACAAAAGCGGAGAGGAAGTAGGACAAGACTCCCCTCCAGGCGACCTTTTCTCTGAACTGTTTTGTAACCAAAGGCTGTTTACGACCCCCCTCCCTTAGAAACAGCTGTTGCCATGTAATCAGGGAAAGTCCAAATAAAAAAGGAGGCGTACAATCTTTCGTCAGAGCGTGGTGAGACTGTACTCTTCCAGACGTCTCTCCTCAATTGAGCCAAATTTAATTCTGTCTGTTTAATTCCTTGCTCCTTGTCTTGTTTAATAGATGTCGTCAGTGTTTGAACCGGACAATATGTTTCCCACAAACCTATGGCTACGTCTACATTAAGCCGGATAACCCCTTAAACGGATAATTATTTAGCCTAAGCCTCGTGTCAGCCACACTAAACCATCGTTTAAGGTCCCCCTCCTCGGACCAATTTTTACACGGGTAAGTGCGCCGTCTATTTCTTGAATCTCCGGGTCTTAGCTTTGTATGGACTCATTGATCGTTTACAAACTGAGTTTGGAGAGGAAGGGACACCAGGAAGTGACGTCAGAAAGATGACATGCCTGTGTGGAAATCACACATGAATACCTTAAGAGAAGCAAACGGGCGATTGCAGCTATTTGGGATACAACACACCTTAGACACTAACCTATTTATTTATTATTAATCGTGTGGAATGGACTCATGCTGTCTTTTAAGTTGAGTGTTAATTGCTTTTGGCGACACCTGGTGGTTGCAATAATTCAGAGTACGCCAAATGATGCAGACACGTTTGTTACTGGATACGTTCTAAAACGCTTCTGCCTTGGAGATTTTGTATGTGTGAGCAATATGAACATTTAATGATTTGATATTTCTTTATATTGACAAATGTGCTGTTTTAGACTGCAATAATGTTCAATTAAGGACATTTATTACTGATGTTTAGCCTGTGCGCTATTGTGTGCTTAGCTGTTGTGTAGCTGCTAGCTCCTATTAGCTTATAGCCTACCATGTTTACCTTTTGTAAATGACTTGACTAAAATACATGAAAATACAATAACTGGCTTTTATTTCAGGAACTTTAGATGCAAACTGATATAATCTATTTTTTGCTGATATCGGATCATTATCAGATATCAATATCAGATCGGGACAAGTTGGGACCGACTGAAAAAGTCAAAGCCTTTATATGACAACAGTTTTTAGGCCCTTTAAGACACCAGTTAACTATCCCTGAGGGAAAGGATCAGGTAGATCACAGGTGTCAAACCCAAGGCCCGGGGGCCAGATGTGGCCCGCCACTTCATTTTATTTGGCCCTCGAAAGCCTGGAAATAATATGCATCAATAAAGTACTGTAACTTTTCTTACTAAATGTATTCTTTCTTTCTATTTTGGGAGAAAAAAGATATATGTACGCCATGTAATCGCAAATTATGTTGGCTTAAGTATTATGTAATTATGCAAAAATATATTATCAAACATTCAAACCATTTTTTAAATAGAAACAAATACTAATAATAATGATTTCAAAGCATGTTATCCATCAAATTGTGCAATGTAAAAGTGGCAATAGATTTCATGGTAAAATTGTGAAATTTACTGTGGTTTTTACAGCATTTTCCTCTCAATGAAAAAAAGATTACTTTTTTTTTTTTTACTGTAATAAACTGTGGTGTCGTTTTGGCATTTACAGTAATACACCGAAAAATGTACAGTTGTTCATTTGTGGTAAAAAACAATAACTAACAAACTGGCAGCTCAGGTTTTAACATTTTACTGTAAAATTGCAGTTTTTTTTATTTACAGCAAAAAAAAAAGAAGTACATTTTACAGTAAAATTCTGGCAACTGAGCTGCCTTTTTCGTTTTGTTTTTTAACCATAAAAACAGCAGTACTGTTTTTCCATTTACAGTAATATACACAACATTTTGAGGTGAAATTATTGCAACTTACTAGAGATGTCCGATGATGGCTTTTTTGCCGATATGCGATATTCCGATATTGTCCAACTCCTAATTACCGATATCCGATATCAACATATATATACAGTGGTGGAATTAACACATTATTATGCCTAATTTTGTTGTGATGCCCCGCTGGATGCATTAAACAATGTAACAAGGTTTTCCAAAATAAATCAACTCAAGTTATGGAAAAAAAATGCCAACATGGCACTGCCATATTTATTATTGAAGTCACAAAGTGCATTATTTTTTTTAACATGCCTCAAAACAGCAGCTTGGAATTTGGGACATGCGTCCCGGAAGAGTTAGTGCTGCAAGGGGTTCTGGATATTTGTTCTGTTGTGTTGATGTTGTGTTACGGTGCGGATGTTCTCCCGAAATGTGTTTGTCATTCTTGTTTGGTGTGGGTTCACAGTGTGGCGCATATTTGTAACAGTGTTGAAGTTGTTTATACGGCTACCCTCAGTGTGACCTGTATGGCTGTTGACCAAGTATGCGTTGCATTCACTTGTGTGTGTAAAAGCCGCATATATTATGTGACTGGGCCGGCACGCTGTTTGTATGGAGGAAAAGCGGACGTGACGACAGTTTGTAGAGGACGCTAAAGGCAGTGCCTTTAAGGCACGCCCCCAATAATGTTGTCCGGGTGGAAATCGGGAGAATGGTTGCCCCGGGAGATTTTCGGGAGGGGCACTGAAATTCGGGAGTCTCCCGGGAAAATCGGGAGGTTGAAACCGATTCCGATATTACATTTTAAAGCATCTATCGGCCGATAATATCGGCAGGCCGATTATGTCGAACATCTCTAATTCAAACCTTTTTTTAGATACAAACAATAGATAGATAGATAGATAGATATTACTTTATTGATTCCTTCAGGAGAGTTCCCTTAGGAAAATAAAAATTCCAGCAGCAGTGTACAAAATTAAGATCAAATTTAAAAAGTAAAAATTAAATAATGGGGGTATAAATGGAAACAAAATAGAAAAATATTACAATAGAATAAAAATAAAAAGCAAATACTAATAATAATGATTTCAAAGCAAGTTATCCATCAAATTGTGCAATGTAAAAGTAGCAATAGATTTCATGGTCAAATTGTGAAATTTACTGTGGTTTTTACAGCATTTTCCTCTCAATGAAAAAAAAAACAGTACTATTTTTACATTAATAAACTGTGGTGACGTTTTGGCATTTACAGTAATACACCAAATGTACAGTTGTTGATTTGCGGTAAAAAAAAAAAAAAACAAACAAACAAACTGGCAGCTCCTAGGTGCCGACATTTTACTGTAAAATTGCATTTTTTTTTATTTACAGCAAATATCAATATTGATACCGATATATACAGTGGTGGAATTAACACATTATTATGCCTAATTTTGTTGTGATGCCCCGCTGGATGCATTAAACAATGTAACAAGGTTTTCCAAAATAAAATCAACTCAAGTTATGGAAAAAAAATGCCAACATGGCACTGCCATATTTATTATTGAAGTCACAAAGTGCATTATTTTTTTTAACATGCCTCAAAACAGCAGCTTGGAATTTGGGACATGCTCTGTGAAATTTACTGTGGTTTTTACAGCATTTTCCTCTCAATGAAAAAAACAGTACTTTTTTTTTTTTTTTACTGTAATAAACTGTGGCATACACTGAAAAATCGTTGTGGCTTGTGCAGCCCTTTGAGACACTTGTGATTTAGGGCTATATAAATAAACATTGATTGATTGATTGATTGATTTGCGGTAAAAAAAAACAAAAAAAACAACAACTTACAGCTCAGGTGCCAACATTTTACTGTAAAATTGCAGTTTTTTTTATTTACAGCAAAAAAAAAAGAAGTACATTTTACAGTAACATTCTGGCAACTGAGCTGCCTTTTTTTTTTTTTTTTTTTTAACCATAAAAACAGCAGTACTGTTTTTCCATTTACAGTAATATACACAACATTTTGAGGTGAAATTATTGCAACTTACTAGAGATGTCCGATAATGGCTTTCTTGCCGATATGCGATATTCCGATATTGTCCAACTCCTAATTACCGATATCCGTTATCAACATATATATACAGTAGTGGAATTAACACATTATTATGCCTAATTTTGTTGTGATGCCCCGCTGGATGCATTAAACAATGTAACAAGGTTTTCCAAAATAAATCAACTCAAGTTATGGAAAAAAAATGCCAACATGGCACTGCCATATTTATTATTGAAGTCACAAAGTGCATTATTTTTTTTAACATGCCTCAAAACAGCAGCTTGGAATTTGGGACATGCGTCCCGGAAGAGTTAGTGCTGCAAGGGGTTCTGGATATTTGTTCTGTTGTGTTGATGTTGTGTTACGGTGCGGATGTTCTCCCGAAATGTGTTTGTCATTCTTGTTTGGTGTGGGTTCACAGTGTGGCGCATATTTGTAACAGTGTTGAAGTTGTTTATACGGCTACCCTCAGTGTGACCTGTATGGCTGTTGACCAAGTATGCGTTGCATTCACTTGTGTGTGTAAAAGCCGCATATATTATGTGACTGGGCCGGCACGCTGTTTGTATGGAGGAAAAGCGGACGTGACGACAGTTTGTAGAGGACGCTAAAGGCAGTGCCTTTAAGGCACGCCCCCAATAATGTTGTCCGGGTGGAAATCGGGAGAATGGTTGCCCCGGGAGATTTTCGGGAGGGGCACTGAAATTCGGGAGTCTCCCGGGAAAATCGGGAGGTTGAAACCGATTCCGATATTACATTTTAAAGCATCTATCGGCCGATAATATCGGCAGGCCGATTATGTCGAACATCTCTAATTCAAACCTTTTTTTAGATACAAACAATAGATAGATAGATAGATAGATATTACTTTATTGATTCCTTCAGGAGAGTTCCCTTAGGAAAATAAAAATTCCAGCAGCAGTGTACAAAATTAAGATCAAATTTAAAAAGTAAAAATTAAATAATGGGGGTATAAATGGAAACAAAATAGAAAAATATTACAATAGAATAAAAATAAAAAGCAAATACTAATAATAATGATTTCAAAGCAAGTTATCCATCAAATTGTGCAATGTAAAAGTAGCAATAGATTTCATGGTCAAATTGTGAAATTTACTGTGGTTTTTACAGCATTTTCCTCTCAATGAAAAAAAAAACAGTACTATTTTTACATTAATAAACTGTGGTGACGTTTTGGCATTTACAGTAATACACCAAAAAATGTACAGTTGTTGATTTGCGGTAAAAACCCCCCCAAAAAAACAAACAAACTGGCAGCTCCTAGGTGACGACATTTTACTGTAAAATTGCAGTTTTTTTTATTTACAGCAAATATCAATATTGATACCGATATATACAGTGGTGGAATTAACACATTATTATGCCTAATTTTGTTGTGATGCCCCGCTGGATGCATTAAACAATGTAACAAGGTTTTCCAAAATAAATCAACTCAAGTTATGGAAAAAAAATGCCAACATGGCACTGCCATAGTTATTATTGAAGTCACAAATTGCATTATTTTTTTTTATCATGCCTCAAAACAGCAGCTTGGAATTTGGGACATGCTCTGTGAAATTTACTGTGGTTTTTAAAGCATTTTCCTTTCATTGAAAAAAACAGTACTTTTTTTTTTTACTGTAATAAACTGTGTTTTTACTGTAATAAACTGTGGCATACACTGAAAAATCGTTGTGGCTTGTGCAGCCCTTTGAGACACTTGTGATTTAGGGCTATATAAATAAACATTGATTGATTGATTGATTGATTTGCGGTAAAAAAAAACAAAAAACGGCAGCTCAGGTGCCAACATTTTACTGTAAAATTGCATTTTTTTAAATTTACAGCAAAAACAAAGAAGTACATTTTACAGTAAAATTCTGGCAACTGAGCTGCCTTTTTTTTTTCTTTTTTTTTTTTTACCATAAAAACAGCAGTACTGTTTTTCCATTTACAGTAATATACACACAATTTTGAGGTGAAATTATTGCAACTTACCATATTTTTTTTTACATTTTAGTTAAAAAAAATCTACTAATAAAATGTAGAGATGTCCGATAATGGCTTTTTGCCGATATCCGATATGCCGATATTGTCCAACTCTTTAATTACCGATACCGATATCAACCGATATCAACCGATATATACAGTCGTGGAATTAACACATTATTATGCCTAATTTGGACAACCAGGTATGGTGAAGATAAGGTACTTTTTAAAAAAATGAATAAAATAAAATAAGATAAATAAATTAAAAACATTTTCTTGAATAAAAAATTAAGTAAAACAATATAAAAACAGTTACATAGAAACTAGTAATTAATGAAAATTTGTAAAATTAACTGTTAAAGGTTAGTACTATTAGTGGACCAGCAGCACGCACAATCATGTGTGCTTACGGACTGTATCCCTTGCAGACTGTATTGATATATAATGTAGGAAGCATAATATTAATAACAGAAAGAAACAACCCTTTTGTGTGAATGAGTGTAAATGGGGGAGGGAGGTTTTTTGGGTTGGAGCACTAATTGTAAGTGTATCTTGTGTTTTTTATGTGGATTTAATAAAAAAAAACAAAAAACAACAAAAAAAAAACGATACTGATAATAAAAAAACCGATACCGATAATTTCCGATATTACATTTTAACGCATTTATCGGCCGATAATATCGGCAGACCGATCTCTAATAAAATGCATTAAAAAAATTGTGTAATAATAGTGTTCGCTGTTAAAATCGGCCCTCTGGGGCCAAACATGACTACGAAAACAACTTTTGACACCTCTGATGTAGATTGTTATATCTGCATTAGTAACGATCTCATCACGTTCCCACCTGCAGAATGAACGAGCGCCACGGTTAAAAGAGGAGGAAACTGATGACGGATGAACAGTATTAAACCCTAATTACGTTCTGCAGGCTCGGCACATTTGTCTTGGTACGGGGCGCGGTTTGTTTAATATTTTGCTTTACGTCACTGGGAAAAAAAAAAGGCGTTACTTGTGCGAAGTAGGAATAATTCAACATCAAAATAAGTTCATTTAGAACCCCGGGGAGCAATAGTGTCTCGTCACTTGCATGTGTGCCATATTATTGCAATAGATTTCATGGTCAAATTGTGAAATTTACTGTGGTTTTTACAGCATTTTCCTCTCAATGAAAAAAAAAACAGTACTATTTTTACATTAATAAACTGTGGTGACGTTTTGGCATTTACAGTAATACACCAAAAAATGTACAGTTGTTGATTTGCGGTAAAAAACCCCCAAAAAAAACAAACAAACTGGCAGCTCCTAGGTGCCGACATTTTACTGTAAAATTGCAGTTTTTTTTATTTACAGCAAATATCAATATTGATACCGATATATACAGTGGTGGAATTAACACATTATTATGCCTAATTTTGTTGTGATGCCCCGCTGGATGCATTAAACAATGTAACAAGGTTTTCCAAAATAAAATCAACTCAAGTTATGGAAAAAAAATGCCAACATGGCACTGCCATATTTATTATTGAAGTCACAAAGTGCATTATTTTTTTTAACATGCCTCAAAACAGCAGCTTGGAATTTGGGACATGCTCTGTGAAATTTACTGTGGTTTTTACAGCATTTTCCTCTCAATGAAAAAAACAGCACTTTTTTTTTTTTTACTGTAATAAACTGTGTTTTTACTGTGGTGCCGTTTTGGCATACACTGAAAAATCGTTGTGGCTTGTGCAGCCCTTTGAGACACTTGTGATTTAGGGCTATATAAATAAACATTGATTGATTGATTGATTGATTTGTGGTAAAAAAATAAAAATAAAATAAAACCGGCAGCTCAGGTGCCAACATTTTACTGTAAAATTGCAGTATTTTTTATTTACAGCAAAAAAAAAAAAAAAAGTAAATTTTACAGTAAAATTCTGGCAACTGAGCTGCCTTTTTAAAAATTTTTTTTTTTTTTTTACCATAAAAACAGCAGTACTGTTTTTCCATTTACAGTAATATACACACAATTTTGAGGTGAAATTATTGCAACTTACCATATTTTTTTTTACATTTTAGTTAAAAAAAAATATACTAACAAAATGTAGAGATGTCCGATAATGGCTTTTTGCGATATACGATATGCCGATATTGTCCAACTCTTTAATTACCGATACCGATATCAACCGATACCGATATCAACCGATATATACAGTCGTGGAATTAACACATTATTATGCCTAATTTGGACAACCAGGTACGGTGAAGATAAGGTACTTTTTAAAAAAATGAATCAAATAAAATAAGATAAATAAATTAAAAACATTTTCTTGAATAAAAAATAAAGTACAACAATATAAAAACAGTTACATAGAAACTAGTAATTAATGAAAATTTGTAAAATTAACTGTTAAAGGTTAGTACTATTAGTGGAGCAGCAGCACGCACAATCATGTGTGCTTACGGACTGTATCCCTTGCAGACTGTATTGATATATATTGATATATAATGTAGGAAGCAGAATATTAATAACAGAAAGAAACAACCCTTTTGTGTGAATGAGTGTAAATGGGGGAGGGTTTTTTTTGGGTTGGTGCACTAATTGTAAGTGTATCTTGTGTTTTTTATGTGGATTTAATAAAAAAAACAAAAAAAAACAAAAAAAAAACACGATACTGATAATAAAAAAACCGATACCGATAATTTCCGATATTACATTTTAACGCATTTATCGGCCGATAATATCGGCAGACCGATATTATTGGACATCTCTAATAAAATGCATTAAAAAAATTGTGTAATAATAGTGTTCGCTGTTAAAATCGGCCCTCTGGGGCCAAACATGACTGCGAAAACGACTTTTGACACCTCTGATGTAGATTGTTATATCTGCATTAGTAACGATCTCATCACGTTCCCACCTGCAGAATGAACGAGCGCCACGGTTAAAAGAGGAGGACCCTGATGACGGATGAACAGTATTAAACCCTAATTACGTTCTGCAGGCTCGGCACATTTGTCTTCGTACGGGGCGCGGTTTGTTTAATATTTTGCTTTACGTCACTGGGGAAAAAAAAAAGGCGTTACTTGTGAGAAGTAGGAATAATTCAACATCAAAATAAGTTCATTTAGAACCCCGGGGAGCAATAGTGTCTCGTCACTTGCATGTGTGCCATATTATTGCATTTGATGCCACCGCCAAATAAGGGCTAATATTGCTTTTGAAATGGCGAGAGCTGGTTTTCATCAGTTCCGTGCAGATGCGGCCATGTGTTGGATTTTTTTTTTTTTAATAACAGCCTGTCAATCTGCCGGCGAGGAGGAGGTGCAAGGTGAGCCAGGCAATATCTCCTCGGATTTCAGAGCAGCCGCCCCAGCAAACTCCGGTGTTTTGTGCTAGAGCGATACGATATTAACCAAAGAATATCGGTCCGTTTTCCTGACACGGGATCAAAGGATCGATGGAAATGTTACACGGAAAACAGGGCGAGGAGTGAGAGCGTCAACCGGAGCATCTCGGATAGCTGCTGACGGCTGAGCGAGGCTGAATCAGTGTGAACAGACGACCGGAGGGTTAGATCTTCCACCATCTGGCCTCGCCTGCCTGTCCACCACCAGTGCATATCCCTGAGTGACTCTATTAGATTTATAGAGGCAATGAGCCCCCCGCGCCGCCGCCGCCTCCGGCATGAGATTTGATGAATGTGACTCAACTCCCATCCAAGATTATAATGGGGATAATGCAAAAGAGCACCTTCTGCCGACACATGAACACACAAGTAGGCAGCCTATGAGGACTTTGTCGGAGATAAAAAAACATTGGGAATTAAAGGCCTACTGAAATGAATTTTTTTTATTTAAACGGGGATATCAGATCCATTCTATGTGTCATACTTGATCATTTCGCGATATTGCCATATTTTTGCTGAAAGGATTTAGTAGAGAACATCGACGATAAAGTTCGCAACTTTTGGTCTCTGATAAAAAAAAAGCCTTGCCCCTACCGGAAGTAGCGTGACGTAGTCAGTTGTTCGACTCCTCATATTTTCCTATTGTTTTCAACGAAGCGAGAGCGATTCAGACCGAGAAAGCGACGATTACCCCATTAATTCTGATGCTTCATCTATGTTGCTGCTTCTTGATCTTAGCGCCGCTTTCGATACTGTTGATCATAATATTTTATTAGAGCGTATCAAAACGCGTATTGGGATGTCAGACTTAGCCTTGTCTTGGTTTAACTCTTATCTTACTGACAGGATGCAGTGTGTCTCCCATAACAATGTGACCTCGGACTATGTTAAGGTAACGTGCGGAGTTCCCCAGGGTTCGGTTCTTGGCCCTGCACTCTTTAGTATTTACATGCTGCCGCTGGGTGACATCATACGCAAATACGGTGTTAGCTTTCACTGTTATGCTGATGACACTCAACTCTACATGCCCCTAAACTGACCAACACGCCGGATTGTAGTCAGCTGGAGGCGTGTCTTAATGAAATTAAACAATGGATGTCCGCTAACTTTTTGCAACTCAACGCTAAGAAAACGGAAATGCTGATTATCGGTCCTGCTCAACACCGACATCTATTTAATAATACCACCTTAACATTTGACAACCAAACAATTAAACAAGGCGACTCGGTAAAGAATCTGGGTATTATCTTCCACCCAACTCTCTCGTTTGAGTCACACATTAAGAGTGTTGCTAAAACGGCCTTCTTTCATCTCCGTAATATCGCTAAAATTCGTTCCATTTTGTCCACAAGCGATGCTGAGATCATTATTCATGCGTTCGTTACATCTCGTCTCGATTACTGTAACGTTTTATTTTCGGGCCTCCCTATGTCTAGCATTAAAAGATTACAGATGGTACAAAATGCGGCTGCTAGACTTTTGACAAAAACAAGAACGTTTGATCATATTACGCCTATACTGGCTCACTTGCACTGGCTTCCTGTGCACTTAAGATGCGACTTTAAGGTTTTACTACTTACGTATAAAATATTACACGGTCTAGCTCCATCCTATGTTGCCGATTGTATTGTACCATATGTCCCGGCAAGAAATCTGCGTTCAAAGAACTCCGGCTTATTAGTGATTCCCAGAGCCCAAAAAAAGTCTGCGGGCTATAGAGCGTTTTCTATTCGGGCTCCAATACTATGGAATGCCCTCCCGGTAACAGTTAGCGATGCTACCTCAGTAGGAGCATTTAAGTCTCATCTTAAAACTCATTTGTATACTTTAGCCTTTAAATAGACTCCCTTTTTAGACCAGTTGATCTGCCGTTTCTTTTCTTTTCTACTCTGCTCCCAACCCGGGGTGGACCGCTAGCCTGTTCATCAGATGGGGACATCTCTACGCTGCTGACCCGTCTCCGCTCGGGATGGTTCCTGCTGGCCCCACCATGGACTGGACTTTCGCTGATGTGTTGGACTTTCACAATATTATGTCAGACCCACTCGACATCCATTGCTTTCGGTCTCCCCTGGAGGGGGGGGGGGGGGGGGGGGGGGGGTTACCCACATATGCGGTCCTCTCCAAGGTTTCTCATAGTCATTCACATTGACGTCCCACTGGGGTGAGTTTTCCTTGCCCGTATGTGGGCTCTGTACCGAGGATGTCGTTGTGGCTTGTACAGCCCTTTGAGACACTTGTGATTTAGGGCTATATAAATAAACATTGATTGATTGATTGATTGATAATTTGAGAGAGGATGAAAGATTCGTGGATGAGGAACGTTAGAGTGACGGACTAGAATGCAGTGAAAGACGTATCTTTTTTCGCTCTGACCGTAACTTAGGTACAAGCTGGCTCATTGGATTCCACACTCTCTCCTTTTTCTATTGTGGATCACGGATTTGTATTTCAAACCACCTCGGATACTATATCCTCTTGAAAATGAGAGTCGAGAACGCGAAATGGACATTCACAGTGACTTTTATCTCCACGACAATACATCGGCGAAGCGCTTTAGCTACGGAGCTGACGTGATAGCATCGGGCTCAAATGCAGATAGAAACTAAATAAATAAACCCCTGACTGGAAGGATAGACAGAAGATCAACAATACTATTAAACCATGGACATGTAACTACACCAGACCTGGGCATTCTGCGGCCCTTTGTGCATCCCTGTCCGGCCCGCGTGAGGCCAATTATAAATTACAAAATAAATTTAAAAAAGTATCTATGTCGAGTGTGCAATACAACGGTGCTGCTTTTGTTTTGAAAATCGTTATTTGTATTACTTCCGTGTGGACGTATGCGTGTGCGTGGTTGTGAGTGAATGTGAACAGCTGCAATTACAAAATAAAGTTGAAAAAACATCTATGTCCTGCGCGCAATACAACTGTGCTGCTTTTATTTTGAAAAGTATTATTTATGGGCGTGTGTCCGTGTGTAACCTGCGAGTGAAGGTGCACATGCAGCGACAAGTGATGCACGGTTTACACCCGAGACGCTAAAAAGAGAAAAGTTGATGAGGAATGGCGTGTTTCCAACAAGACATGAACTGCAAAGCAACGTTCCCTCTAAGGTGCGTGCCTGCGCAATTGCGCACTGCTCAAGCGTCCGCTGCGCGCAGCAAATATATGCCGCGCACCAAATCAAATCCCATCTGAATTCTAAACAAAATAAACATATTTATTCTATGGAATTTTGCAATGCAACTTTGAGTGACAGTGACAACAAGCGGCCCTAATGGTGTTCGTCAACACCGTTTACAACACCGTTCAGTTGAACACCGTTCAATTATTGTAACGTCTATCGAGATGCTTCGAGGACAGGAATTATATCGATCACTTTATTGAGCAAAACTGTTTATATTCGGACATAACCACACCAAAAACATGAGTAAAACAATTCTATCTCGAAAAACTAGTCATTTTCTGCCGTACAAACCAGGCCAAAACCAACTTGTCATCTGTCACCAACACGCATAGCACTAAACCACTGGTGCGTTTATGGCCACACAAAAAGTCGGACAACTCAAACACCACACAAAGTTACGCTATGACTCCTCAGTCATACGTGTGCTTATTTTACTGTCATTTATTATTAATGTTAATTTATTTATATAAGTCATGGAATGCTGTTACACACACTATGTTGAAGTATTACTATTATTATTAATTATTATTATTATTATTATTATTATTATTATTATTTATCTTACGGTATATATCAAAAATAATATTGAGCAAAATTTAATTGAAATATTGTCGATGTGGCCCTCCAGCAGTGCTCGGGTAGCTCATGCGGCCCCCGGTAAAAATTAACTGCCCACCCCTGAACTACACGGTTAATAATTCTCAGCCTGGCAAAGCTTAACAATGCTGTTGCTAACGACGCTGAAGCTAACTTAGCAACAGGACATCACAGAGCTATGATAAAAACATTAGCGCTCCACCTACGCCAGCCAGCCCTCATCTGCTCATCAACACCCGTGCTCACCTGCGTCCCAGCGATCGACGGCGCGACGAAGGACTTCACCCGATCACAGATGCGGTTGGTGGCTAGCGTCGGCTAGCGCGTCTGCTATCCAAGTAAGTCCTCCTTGTTGTGTTGCTACAGCCAGCCGCTAATACACCGATCCCACCTACAACTTTCTTCTTTGCAGTCTCCATTGTTCATTAAACAAATTGCAAAAGATTCACCAACACAGATGTCCAGAATACTGTGGAATTATGAAATGAAAACAGAGCTAATTTGTATTGTTTTCAATGGGGTACCGGTACCCCTGTTTCACTGGCTACGTCACGCGCATACGTCATCATCCAAAGCCTTTTCAACCGGAAGTTTAGCGGGAAATTTCAAATTGCACTTTATAAGTTAAGCCGGCCGTATTGGCATGTGTTGCAATGTTAAGATTTCATCATTGATATATAAACTATCAGACTGCGTGGTCGGTAGTAGTGGCTTTCAGTAGGCCTTTAAGTGCTGATTGTTGTTGACTAGGATTCGTGATTCAAGTCCACATTCAAGTCCAAAGGAACCAGCCAACAAAGCTTAACCTATTGTTACTATAACAATCTACAAGGTTGATACGGTTTGCTTCTCTGTCTTCCCCTCCCTTTATCTGCTTTCTTTTGTATCTCTAGTTATCATTATTTATATGTATTGTCGCATTTGAAACAATTGTATTGTTGATAACAAAGGTAATTATTGTTATTATTCATTATTATTAAGTACTTATTAACGCTTTATTCTGCATGGCCTTATTATACAACCAGTAAGCCATTAACTAAGAGTCTTCCCATTTGAAACAATTGTATTGTTGATAACAAAGGTAATTATTGTTAGTATTCATTATTATGAAGTACTTATTAATGCCTTATTATACAACCAGTAAGCCATTAACTAAGAGTCTTCTCTCAATAACCTCAGAATTATTGCTTATTAGTAACCCTAACCCTTATATGTTCCCTTGTGTCCAAATAATTCTAAATTAAGTCTTTGTTACTTTAATAAGCAACTAATTAATGGTAAATATGTTCCCCATACTAAAGTGTTACCATATTTATTTCACTAACTGATGCTTTGCTATCACTTTTACCAACACATTTGTACATATCCTGTTTGCTGATGTTGTTCTATTATTATTGTTGTTGTTGTTGTTATTGTTGTTGTTGTCCTTTTTCAGATGGGCTGTATCTTGCATAGTTAAACCAGGAAGACGCACACTGACAAAGCGTAACCTATTGTTACTATAACAATCTACAAGGTTGATACGGTTTGCTTCTCTTTCTTCCCCTCCATTTATCTGCTTTCTTTTGTATCTCTACTTATCATTACATATATGTATTGTTGCATTCGAAACAATTGTATTGTTGATAATAAAGGTAATTATTGTTATTATTCATTAATATTATGTACTTATTAATGCCTTATTCTGCATGGCCTTATTATACAACCAGTAAGCCATTAACTAAGAGTCTTCTCTCAATAACCTCAGAATTATTGATTATTAGTAACCCTAACCCTTATATGTTCCCTTGTGTCCAAATAATTCTAAATTAAGTCTTTGTTACTTTAATAAGCAACTAATTAATGGTGAATATGTTCCCCATACTAAATATATCAAATGTATCAAATGTGATGCATATTTAATGGACCGCAATGGAAACGAGCCTTTTGGCTTTTTGTGCCATCCATTTGCCTTTTTAAATTGTTACAGGGATTCAATTCTTTAAGATGTCAATAAACTTCTCAATCAATCAATCAATGTTAGTTTTGTGGAGCCTCGAGTTAATGGTAATGTTTATGGTTTAGTTTATTTCACAAAGGTAAAAATACAAAAAACATCGGTAACACTTTAGTATGGGGAACATATTCTAAGTAACAAAGACTTAATTTAGAGTTATTTGGTTAGGGTTAGGGTTAGAGGGTTAGGGTTAGGGTTGTTGTATAATAAGGCCATGCAGAATAAGGCATTAATAAGTCCTTAATAATGACTAATTAAGAGCAAATATGTTACTAATTTGCATGTTAATAAGCAACTAATTAATGGTGAATATGTTCCCTATTCTAAAGTGTTAGCAAAACATCACATGGTTAAGGAGTGAGCGACAGGCATTTTGACAGGAATGCGGTCTCAAAAATGAGACCACTATCCTCTTATACAGGGTATCCGCGGGCTCTTAAAAAGTCTAAAAAAGTCTTAAATCTGCCCCCCTCTCCATTTTTCGTATATATTGTTTTTCAAATCACCTGCAATGTATACTGTGTATATGTACATCATTTATCCATTTTTTTTAACATAATTTTTTTATATACATGTTCCAGGTTATGTATCTGTTATTATTGAATGTATCAAATGTGATACATATTTAAATGGACCGCAATGGAAACGAGCCTTTTGGCTTTTTGTGCCATCCATTTGCCTTTTTAAAGCATTACATGGATTCAATTCTTTAAGATGTCAATAAACTTCTCAATCAATCAATGTTAGTTTTGTGTAGCCTCGAGGTAATGGTAATGTTTATGGTTTAGTTTATTTCACAAAGGTAAAAATACAAAAAAAAACATCGGTAACACTTTAGTATGGGGAACATATTCTAAGTAACAAAGACTTAATTTAGAGTTATTTGGTTAGGGTTAGGGTTGTTGTATAATAAGGTCATGTGGAATAAGGCATTAATAAGTACTTAATAATGACTAATTAAGAGCCAATATGTTTTGTGCCATCCATTTGCCTTTTTAAAGCATTACATGGATTAAATTCTTTAGTGCAGGGGTGTCCAAAGTGCGGCCCGGGGGCCATTTGCGGCCCGCAGCTAATTGTTTACCGGCCCGCCACCCATTCTGGAAATGCTATTGCAAAAAATAAAAAAGAACATTAAAAAAAGTGGAACGAGGTGAAATCTAACGAGAAAAAGTTGCAATGACACAACACTGCCATGCAGGCTGTTTTTTTTCTTTTTCTTTTGTCTTTCTTTATTTTTTGCCATTGCTCAAAAAGAAAATAATGACACAAAAAAATCCAAGTTATAATTAATTATTTTCAAGGCTCCGATTACTTCAAATATTTCACTTGAAAATGTTTTATGTGGTAAATATTGCATATATTGCGTAGTTGCCATATACAAACATCAACGTTTTCTTTGACAAAAGAGCATAAAACAAACAAAATAATAGTTCAAACGTAAAATCGACAGATATATCTGAAGTGGATCTCGTAACTTACGTGTTGAAAGTAATATCAATAGTATCAATAGCGCTGTTTCTATTGGTATTTGTATTGCTCCATTTTTAGTGTAATAATGCTCATTGTCATTTCTGTATTATTTTTTATTTTCGCTAACTGCTTATTTGCTATTACTTTTACCATCATATTTGTACATGTCGTATTTGCTGATGTTGCTCTATTGTTGTTGTTGTTGTGTTTGCTGTTGTTGTTTTTGTCTCTCTGTCTAATCCCCCCTCTTGTCCCCACAATTCCCCCCTCTGTCTTCCGTTTTTTCCTCTTTCTATCCCCTCCTGCTCCGGCCCGGCTGTACCAAATGATAATAAAAATACATATAATAAAGTCAAAATACAAATAAGGCAACAAGAGAAGTATCCTACACTTCTCTTTTGTAAAGTACATCTGAACAGCCGATATGGGCATCTACATCAACTATATGATTTGCCTGAGAAGCTGGAGAGGACCAAAAAAAAAAAAAAAAAAATTTTTTTTTATTTTTGTTGTTGTTGTGGCGGACGTAATTCTTTCGTGGCGGGCCGCCACAAATAAATGAATGTGTGGGAAACACTGCCAATCACATGTATTAATTATATTATATGATTTGCCTGAGAAGCTGGACAGGACATTAAAAAAAAAAAAAAAAAAAAAAGTGTGAAAGTAAAAAAAAAAAAAAAAAAAAAAAAAAAAATTAACTTTATGAGTGGGGCACCTTTAAGATCCCAAATATATTTAGTGGTATTTTATTTATCTTTTCACTGTGATGACTCAAAAATATGAAATAATTAAAATTTGCCTGAGAAGCTGGAGAGGACCAAAAAAAAAAAAAAAAAAAATTTTTTTAATTTTTGTTGTTGTTGTGGCGGACGTAATTCTTTCGTGGCGGGCCGCCACAAATAAATGAATGTGTGGGAAACACTGCCAATCACATGTATTAATTATATTATATGATTTGCCTGAGAAGCTGGACAGGACATTAAAAAAAAAAAAAAAAAAAAAGTGTGAAAGTAAAAAAAAATAAAAAAAAAATTAAAAAAATTTAACTTTATGAGTGGGGCACCTTTAGGATCCCAAATATATTTAGTGGTATTTTATTTATATTTTCACTGTGATGACTCAAAAATATGAAATAATTAAAATTTGCCTGAGAAGCTGGAGAGGACCAAAAAAAAAAAAAAAAAAAAAAAATTTTAATTTTTTTTGTTGTTGTGGCGGACGTAATTCTTTCGTGGCGGGCCGCCACAAATAAATGAATGTGTGGGAAACACTGCCAATCACATGTATTAATTATATTATATGATTTGCCTGAGAAGCTGGACAGGACATTAAAAAAAAAAAAAAAAAAAAAAGTGTGAAAGTAAAAAAAAAAAAAAAAAAAAATTAAAAACATTTAACTTTATGAGTGGGGCACCTTTAGGATCCCAAATATATTTAGTGGTATTTTATTTATCTTTTCACTGTGATGACTCAAAAATGTGAAATAATTAAAATTTGCCAGAGAAGCTGGAGAGGACCAAAAAAAAAAAAAAAAAAAAAAAAAATTTTAATTTTTGTTGTTGTTGTGGCGGACGTAATTCTTTCGTGGCGGGCCGCCACAAATAAATGAATGTGTGGGAAACACTGCCAATCACATGTATTCATTATATTATATGATTTGCCTGAGAAGCTGGACAGGACATTTAAAAAAAAATAAAAAAATAAAAAAAAAAGTGTGAAAGTAAAAAAAAAAAATAAAAAAAAAATAAAAATGTAACTTTATGAGTGGGGCACCTTTAGGATCCCAAATATATTTAGTGGTATTTTATTTATCTTTTCACTGTGATGACTCAAAAATATGAAATAATTAAAATCAATGGTGTCCTGCATTTTTGATATTTTAGGGCTCTAATTACTAAATACTGCATATTTCAGTTTTACTATAAGAAACAAAGTTGTTTTTGACAGAAAAGCCATAAAACCTTTTTTTTTTAAGTTGATATAGACATTTACTGTAAGCGTTAAATAAAAAATAATAATACAAATTAGACTTATTTTTAACATTTTAATAACTGAGACCCTTTATGGTCCCCAGGACCACTTAAGGTAAAATAAATAAAAAAAATGCATATATTTTGTTATGGTTTGAAAATGAAAAATATCAAAATGGCCCCCACATGCTTTAATTTTTCCGTGGAAAAAGTTTGGACACCCCTGCTTTAAGATGTCAATAAATTTCTCAATCAAACCCATCACTATGCAAATTCACGCACGTCGCTCATCTCGCCAGACGATCGATTATTCTCACATTTGGCGCTCATAAACAGGCTTTGAGGACAAGCCAGTTTAGGCACAACCGGGGACGTGTTGAAACTTTCTAGAAATGAGCTAACAGACATTTGCTAAATGTTGTTTTTTTTGGCCTCCTGCCGAGACATGACTTTGAAGCCGGCGGGCGCCAACGCGGCCCACTCGGGAGTCGGTCAGGGGCACTTGGACCCGACTGGATTGGCCATCTTGACGGTGTGACTCAGCATGGTTTCATGTGTCCTAAGCTAGGCCTTTTCAAAACCCTGATCCCCCCCCCCCCGCTCCCGAGCTGCATCGCCACGGCGACGGGAAACTGGATGCTGTCAAAGTGGACTTACATATGTTTGCGGTCCCTTTCGGTATGGGCAGGTAGGAGCCCACGCTCCAGGCTCGTCCGTGGTAGTGCCTCTTGCAGCGGCTGCAGTCGGGCCCCGTGGTGTTGTGCTCGCACTCGCAGCCCAGCTTGCCCTTGTCGAACACGCAGCTGTTGGCGTGCAGGTTGCACTTGCACCTGGCAAACAAAGACAGAAAGGGGACAAAGACGGCCAAATAAATCGATGCCCGACGCCGTGCGTTTATTTCACACTTCTTAACGGCGGTAAATTGAAATCCAGCGTCAGTTGTCTCAACAAAGCGTGATTTTTGTTCTGCTTTGAAGAAAAAAAGAAAAAAAAAAGGCTTTCATTTGTCACGGCCTCTGAGACAAATGGTCCACTTTTGCCACACCGAGAGCTAAATGGAAGGCGCTCTTCGCTAAGACGCCGTGAAACAAGGATCTGATTGAGTGCTGATAGCTTCAAGATAAGCTCGGCTCTCCTTTCCCTGTTTTGCCCGTGAGGTTAAAAACAGGGGTGTCAAAGTCATTTTAGATCGGGGAGGGGGGGGGGCACATGGAGAAAAAAATCTACTCCCGAGTGGGCCGGACTGGTAAAATCACGGCACGATAACTTCAAAATAAAGACGACTTCAGATTGTTTTCTTTGTTTAAAAATAGAAGGAGCACATCCTGATAATGTACAAATCTAGGGCTGCAACAACTAATCTATTAAATCGATTAAAATTAGGGATGTCCGATAATATCGGCCGATAAACGCGTTAAAATGTAATATTGGAAATTATCGGTATCGTTTTTTTTATTATCTGTATCGTTTTTTTAAAAAATTTTTTTATTAAATCAACATAAAAAACACAAGATACACTTACAATTAGTGCACCAACCCAAAAAAACCTCCCTCCCCCCATTTCTTTCTGTTATCAATATTCTGGTTCCTACATTATATATCAATATATATCAATACAGTCTGCAAGGGATACAGTCCGTAAGCACACATGATTGCGCGTGCTGCTGGTCCACTAATAGTACTAACCTTTAACAGTTAATTTGACTCATTTTCATTCATGACTAGTTTCTATGTAACTGTTTTTATATTGTTTTACTTTCTTTTTTATTCAAGAAAATGTTTTTTATTTAGTTATCTTATTTTATTATTTTTTTAAAAAAGTACCTTATCTTCACCATACATGGTTGTCCAAATTAGGCATAATAATGTGTTAATTCCACGACTGCATATATCGGTTGATATCGGTATCGGTTGATATCGGTATCGGTAATTAAAGAGTTGGACAATATCGGAATATCGGATATCGGCAAAAAGCCATTATCGGACATCCCTAATTAAAATCTATTATTAAAATAGTTGCCGATTAATTTAGTCATCGATTCGTTGGATCTATGCTATGCGCATAGGTTTTTTTTTTATTTTTTTAAATAATTTTTATTTTTCTTATTTTTTTAATAAACCTTTATTTATAAACTGCAACATTTACAAACAGCTGAGAAACAATAATCAAAATAAGTATGGTGCCAGTATGCTGTTTTGTTTCAATAAAATACTGGATAGGATGGAAATGTAGTTTGTCTCTTTTGTCCAATTATTAATCGATTAATCGAAGTAATAATCGACAGATTAATCGATTATCAAATGTTTTTTTTTTTTTTTACACTTACATGTATAATAATTAGAGATGTCCGATAATGGCTTTTTTGCCGATATTCCAATATTGTGCAACTCTTAATTACCGATACTGATATCAACCGATACCGATATATACAGTGGTGGAATTAACACATTATTATGCCTAATTTTGTTGTGATGCCCCGCTGGATGCATTAAACAATGTAACAAGATTTTCCAAAATAAATCAACTCAAGTTATGGAAAAAAAATGCCAACATGGCACTGCCATATTTATTATTGAAGTCACAAAGCGCATTATTTTTTTTAAACATGCCTCAAAACAGCAGCTTGGAATTTGGGACATGCTCTCCCTGAAAGAGCATGAGGAGGTTGAGGTGGGGGGGTAGGGTGTAGCGGGGGGTGTATATTGTAGCGTCCCGGAAGAGTTAGTGCTGCAAGGGATTCTGGGTATTTGTTCTGTTGTGTTTATGTTGTGTTACGGTGCGGATGTTCTCCCGAAATTGTCAAAACGTGGACCTTAGGGTGTTGTGTTTTCCCGGAATGCAAAGGAAAGTTGGCGCGGGCAAGGCATGAAGGTGAGGACATGTTTATTTTTACACTGACAAAAAGAACAAACGAAAAGCGCGCACAATGCGGAAGTACAAACACGTGGCTAATGCAACAAAACTTGCACAAAGGCAACAACTATAAACATGAAATATACAACACTTACTGTGGCGTGAAACAGCATGAAAACTATGGCATGGAACTATGGCTTGGAATGAAAAGTAGCAGAGGTAAACAGAGGTAGTAAGGATAATGTCACAGTGTGGCGCATATTTGTAACAGTGTTAAAGTTGTTTATACGGCTACCCTCAGTGTGACCTGTATGGCTGTTGACCAAGTGAGCGTTGCATTCACTTGTGTGTGTGTGTGAAAAGCCGTAGATATTATGTGACTGGGCCGGCACGCAAAGGCAGCGCCTTTAAGGTTTATTGGCGCTCTGTACTCCTCCCTACGTCCGTGTACACAGCGGCGTTTTAAAAAGTCATACATTTTACTTTTTGAAACCGATACCGATAATTTCCGATATTACATTTTAAAGCATTTATCGGCAGCCCAATATTATCGGACATCCCTAATAATAATATATAATTGCTAGAATAATTATGTATATATTATCACACGACTCTTATGCTTAAGGGCCGCTGCTATAGTTATTAGCTATTGTGCTCAAGTTAGACTACTCTATCTGTGCAAGGACAAAACTTCTTATCTGAAGGGTGGCCTCGGCCGCAGATGTTATCTTTGTTTTGGCCCGCTAACAGCCAAGTACTTCAAGGACCTCAACGAAAAAAAGACGACAGCACGCAGACGAAGCAGAGACGAGGCAATCACAAGGCCCCCAGCACATTCCGTCACGTATTGTGCGTACTGGAAGCTGCTTTGCATGAAATGTGTGGCCACTCCTTTTAGAGGCGGCCTCGGTGATGTAACCAGGGACCTCCCGAATAAATAGAGGAGCGCGTGGGACTGTTGGCTCAGAGCGTCCTCATTGAGCCACATTGAACTCTGTCTCTGCATGATTCCTTGCTTCTTGTCTGTTTAATAGATGTCATCAGTGTTTGAACCTGACAATAATAATATAATATAATATAATAATAGTATTCTATCTTTACTTTCTGAATAAATGATGTGATAATGTTCATCAGTCAACTCATTGGTGTTAATTTTCAATCTAACAAGATAAAAAAATAACATCAAAATCAAGTTACCTCGGTTAAATAAATGAAACATGATAAATCGCCATTTGCAACTATGTCTGAAATATGCCTTTATTCGCTGTTTTGTATAAAAAAAGGATAAATGACTGGATCATATATATTAAACATAACATATGGTTATTAGCAGCTCCAAGTGAAACAATAATACCAATCAAGCTAAAGTATGCTACACCCTGTGATATCATTTATCCGTCAGTAAATCATCTGTACATTAACAATAAATTCTAAATTCTAAATCTCTGACTTTATCTGTCTGAACGAGGCTGTAGGCTAGTTAATGTACAAATCATAATGTTGTTTACACTTGCGGTTAATAGTATTCTATCTTTGTCGTTATTTATACTTTCTGAATAAATTATGTGATAATGTGTTAGAATAATTACGTGTAAATTGTCACACAACTCTTATGCTTAAAGGCCGTTGCTATAGTTATTATCAATTGTGCCGAAGTTGTACTTTTCTATCCGTGCAAAGGGACGACTCGCAATCCAAGATTGCGAGTCGTCTCGTATCAGTGTTTGTGTCCAGACCCGGCCTGCTGACTGCCAAGGGCCAACATCGAGTACCTTGACGCAGACAAAGCAGAGACAGGGCGATATCACGTGTGTGAGCACATTTCCATTTCTGAATAATCATTTATTGTGTCTAACTGGGGCTGCTGAAATTACCCCCCTTCCTTCAGAAGCAGCCTCAGTGATGTAACCAGGGACCTCCCAAATAAATAGAGGAGCACGTGGGCTGTGCCTTAGAGTGTGGGTTGGAACTGTAACTAAGTGTACAGCCCAATACGTCTCTCCTCATTGAGCCAAATTCAACTCTGTCTCTGCATGATTCCTTCCTTCTTGTCTGTTTAATAGATGTCATCAGTGTTTGAACCTGACCTCTTGTTCGTCAGTCAACTCATTGGTGTTAATTTTCAATCTATCAAGACAAAAAAATAATATCAAAATTAAAATTACAGTATGTTATTTATGTAGTTTGCTCATTTTCCTCGACTGGTGCACTAACATCATTTTTTTTTACATATGTAGCATCATCTACAAAGATACAAATAATTGCTATTGCGACATCTAGTGGACACATTTAGAACAGCAGTTTATTTCATCAACATTTTTTTTGCTCATTTCTATACTTAGCAAACTCATCCCGCGGGCCGGATAAAACCTGAGCCGGCCCACGGTCCTTACGTTCGACACCCCTGTGTTAAAAGGTCATTGGGAACCAGTCAGGGGACACTTGATTCGACACTCGACCCCTCCCCAGAGCACGGACCCTCGCCGTGGCTGTTTTGTTTCTACAAAGAGCTCCGCATCATTCATTCATTCATCACGCGGTTTGAGACCAGAGCTGGCTATGTGACGCCGCCTCGCCGGAGAACACGAGACAGAGGAATGACAGCGGCAGTCCGAAATACATCCATTCTAATTGACTTCCTGGCCTTGCGGTGACATCTCACATTAATGATAGATCACTGAGGGGGGAAGAGAAAACTACACCCGGCAGCAGGGGAAGGCGATGTCAGTAAATGAGCAGTCAACAATACACAACATGGCAGGTTTTTGTAGGCTAGATATCAAAACGGATTGTTTTATTTCATCTTCGACATTGTCATTATTTTGTGAACTGATTGAAAACCCCTACAGTAGTTCACAATGTGTTAGAATAATCATGTATATATTATCACACAACTTTATGCTTAAGGGCCGTTGCCATAGTTATTATCAATTGTGCTAAAGCTGTATTTTTCTATCCGTGCAAAGCTGGCAATCCAAAATATTGCTAGTCATCTCGTATCAGTGTTGTGTCCTGCTGACTGCCAAGGCCGAACATCGAGTACCGGGACGCAGACAAAGCAGAGACAAGGCGATATCACCAGTGTCAATACATTTGCATTTTATTAATAGTCATATACTGTGTCTAATTAGAGCTGTTGAGATTACCCCCCTTCCCTCAGCGACAGCTTCAGTGATGTAACCAGGGACCTCCCAAAAAAATAGAGGAAGCACGTGGGCTGGACTTTTAGAACGTAGTTTGGATCTCTAACTAGAGTACAGCCCAAAACACATCTCTCCTCAATTGAGCAAAATTGAACTCTGTCTCTGTATGATTCCTTGCTTCTCGTCTGTTTAATAGATGTCATCAGTGTTTGAACCTGACACAATGTTTTGTAGACACATATTAGGGATGAATCTATATCAGGGGTCCCCAAACGTTTTGACTCGGGGGCCGCATTGGGTTAAAACAATTTGGCCGGGGGCCCGGTGTATATATATATATATATATATATGTATATAAACGTTGTTTTTCATTGTCCCATTTAAAGTACCAGTTCCGTTGGCAGCAAAACAGGCCCAGAGCAAAATACTACCACTATTCAAGTGAATATAGGTTGAAAAAGATTAGCAAATCATTGTATTCTGTTTTTATTTACGATTTACACAACGTGTCAACTTCACTGGTTTTGGGGTTTGTATATATATTTACTTGAATTAATAATATTTTCCTAAGAAAATACCTCAATATTTGCATACAAATGCAATTCTGTAGTTGGAATGTCATACGAGAACATTTTTTTTAAACGTTTTACTGAACTGCGAGTCATTGATTTGCTCCAAACTTAGTGACAGTAAGGATAGTAAGAATGACATGCACAATTTACACATACCGACAGCCATCAGTCTGTATAATGCATGTTCCTTTTGACTGTACATGTACTGTAAATGTATAATGTATTTATATTATCCACATGTGAATAATGCCGTATAATAGACTGTATTTATATTACTCACATGTGAATAATGCTGTATAATAGACTGTATTTATGTTACTCACATGTGAATAATGCTATATAATAGACTCTATTTATATTATTCACATGTGAATAATGCTGTATAATAGACTCTATTTATATTATTCACACGTGAATAATTCTGTATAATAGACTGTATTTATATTACTCACATGTGAATAATGTTGTACAATAGACTGTATTTATATTATTCACATGTGAATAATGCTGTATAATAGACTGTATTTATATTATTCACATGTGAATAATGCTGTATATTAGACTGTATTTATATTATTCACATGTCAATAATTCCGTATAATAGACTGTATTTATATTACTCACATGTGAATAATGCTGTATAGGAGACTGTATTTATATTATTCACATGTGAATAATGCCATACAATAGACTGTATTTGTATTACTCACATGTGAATAATGCTGTATAATAGACTGTATTTATATTACTCACATGTGAATAATGCTGTATAATAAACAGTATTTATTTTTATTATTTACATGTGAATAATGCTGTATAATAGACTGTATTTATATTATTCACACGTGAATAATGCTGTATAATAGACTGTATTTATATTACTCACATGTGGATAATGTTGTACAATAGACTGTATTTATATTATTCACATGTGAATAATGCTGTATAATAGACTGTATTTATATTATTCACATGTGAATAATGCTGTATATTAGACTGTATTTATATTATTCACATGTCAATAATGCCGTATAATAGACTGTATTTATATTACTCACATGTGAATAATGCTGTATAGGAGACTGTATTTATATTATTCACATGTGAATAATGCTGTATAATAAACTGTATTTATGTTATTCACATGTGAATAATGCTGTATAATAGACTGTATTTATATTATTCACATGTGAATAATCCTGTATAATAGACTGTATTTACGTTATTCACATGTGAATAATGCTGTATAATAGACTGTATTTATGTTATTCACATGTGAATAATACCATATTATAGAATGTATTTATATTACTCACATGCGAATAAAGCTGTACAATAGACTGTGTTTGTATAAATTTCACATGGGAATAATGCTGTATAATAGACTGTATTTATATTCCATGTGAATAATGCTGTTTAATAGACTGTATTTATATTAATCACATGTGAATAATGTTGTATAATAGACTGTATTTATGTTATTCACATGTGAATAATGCTGTATAATAGACTGTATTTATATTATTCACATGTGAATAATGCTGTATATTAGACTGTATTTATATTATTCACATGTCAATAATGCCGTATAATAGACTGTATTTATATTACTCACATGTGAATAATGCTGTATAGGAGACTGTATTTATATTATTCACATGTGAATAATGCTGTATAATAAACTGTATTTATGTTATTCACATGTGAATAATGCTGTATAATAGACTGTATTTATATTATTCACATGTAAATAATCCTGTATAATAGACTGTATTTACGTTATTCACATGTGAATAATGCTGTATAATAGACTGTATTTATGTTATTCACATGTGAATAATACCATATTATAGACTGTGTTTATATTACTCACATGCGAATAAAGCTGTACAATAGACTGTGTTTGTATAAATTTCACATGGGAATAATGCTGTATAATAGACTGTATTTATATTCCATGTGAATAATGCTGTATAATAGACTGTATTTATATTACTCACATGTGAATAATGCTGTATAATAGACTGTATTTATATTACTCACATGTGAATAATGCTGTATAATAGACTGTATTTGTATTACTCACATGTGAATAATGCTGTATAATAGACTGTATTTATATTATTCACATGTGAATAATGCCGTATAATAGACTGTATTTATATTATTCACATGTGAATAATGCCGTATAATAGACTGTATTTATATTATTCACAAGTGAATAATGCTGTATAATAGACTGTATTTATATTATTCACATGTGAATAATGCCGTATAATAGACTGTATTTATATTATTCACATGTGAATAATGCCGTATAATAGACTGTATTTATATTATTCACAAGTGAATAATGCTGTATAATAGACTGTATTTATATTATTCACATGTGAATAATGCCGTATAATAGACTGTATTTATATTATTCACATGTAAAAAATACCTCAGTGTTTATTGTCTATTGTGAGCGAACTGTGGTGCTGAATTTCCCCCAGGGATCAATAAAGTACTTTCTATTCTATTCTATTCTATTTTGAAAGTATTTTCAACAACATAGCAACCTAGGTATAATGTACAGTATATTATTAGATAATGTAATATAGACACCGATAAAAAGTACCTTGGACCTTCATTCATTTATGGTAATGCAATTATTATTATTATTTTTAATGCGTTAAAGTTGACAGCTCAATACATAATAGCACAGATCTCCCATTGAGTACCAGACCATATTTGCAGCCTTTTCATTCCAGCCCCCCACTGTTCATTTCCCCACAGTCCCTAACTTTTTAATCAATGAAAACTCCCCCTTGTGCCATGAAATTAATGACTGAGTGTCGCCCTTCTGCAACGCAGACGGCAGCGGCTCCCTGAAGTCAGCAGCGATGAGATTTGACCTTCCACTTAATTAAAAACCAGTAAAATCTGGCTCACCGGGCCCCGACTGGTTGGGGCAGGGAAAGTGGGGGGAGCGAGGGATCACCTGGATTGGATGCTTTTGCCGCTGGCACTGTCATTTAAAAATCAAAGGTTTTTTTCGTCGTTGTTGTTATTCCCAATACGAGACACGGGAGCTTGTGCAGGCGTTTGATTACAAAGAGGTTTATATCGTTAAGGTGACTTTTCATCCACTAAGCCCAAAGGCTGTTTCCCCCTGATATCCAAACAAGTGACCATCTTTTAAGGAGATGCCATTTAACTTTAGCTCAATTGTAGTGCTCCAGATGAAACAGAACATGATTATTTTAATATGTGGAATGGACTGGACTCTCACACTATTATGTTAGATCCACTATGGACTGGACTCTCACACTATTATGTTAGATCCACTATGGACTGGACTCTCACACTATTATGTTAGATCCACTATGGACTGGACTCTCACACTATTATGTTAGATCCACTATGGACTGAACTCTCACTATTATGTTAGATCCACTATGGACTGAACTCTCACTATTATGTTAGATCCACTATGGACTGGACTCTCACACTATTATGTTAGATCCACTATGGACTGGACTCTCACACTATTATGTTAGATCCACTATGGACTGGACTCTCACACTATTATGTTAGATCCACTACGGACTGGACTCTCACACTATTCTGTTAGATCCACTACGGACTGGACTCTCACACTATTATGTTAGATCCACTATGGACTGGACTCTCACACTATTATGTTAGATCCACTGTGGACTGGACTCTCACACTATTGTGTTAGATCCACTATGGACTGAACTCTCACTATTATGTTAGATCCACTATGGACTGGACTCTCACACTATTATGTTAGATCCACTATGGACTGGACTCTCACACTATTATGTTAGATCCACTGTGGACTGGACTCTCACACTATTATGTTAGATCCACTATGGACTGAACTCTCACTATTATGTTAGATCCACTATGGACTGAACTCTCACTATTATGTTAGATCCACTATGGACTGGACTCTCACACTATTATGTTAGATCCACTATGGACTGGACTCTCACACTATTATGTTAGATCCACTGTGGACTGGACTCTCACACTATTATGTTAGATCCACTATGGACTGAACTCTCACTATTATGTTAGATCCACTATGGACTGGACTCTCACACTATTATGTTAGATCCACTTTGGACTGTACTCTCACACTATTATGTTAGATCTACTGTGGACTGGACTCTCACACTATTATGTTAGATCCACTATGGACTGAACTCTCACACTATTATGTTAGATCCACTATGGACTGGACTCTCACAATATTATGTTAGATCCACTATGGACTGGACTCTCTATATTATGTTAGATCCACTATGGACTGAACACTCACTATTATGTTAGATCCACTATGGACTGGACTCTCACACTATTATGTTAGATCCACTATGGACTGGACTATAAAACTATTCTGTTAGATTCACTATGGACTGGACTCTCACACTATTATGTTAGATCCACTATGGACTGAACTCTCACTATTATGTTAGATCCACTATGGACTGGACTCTCACACTATTATGTTAGATCCACTGTGGACTGGACTGTCACATTATTATGTTAGATCCACTATGGACTGGACTCTCACACTATTATGTTAGATCCACTATGGACTGGACTCTCACACTATTATGTTAGATCCACTATGGACTGGACTCTCACACTATTATGTTAGATCCACTATGGACTGGACTCTCACACTATTATGTTAGATCCACTATGAACTGGACTCTCACACTATTATGTTAGATCCACTATGGACTGGACTCTCACACTATTCTGTTAGATCCACTATGGACTGGACTCTCACACTATTATGTTAGATCCACTATGGACTGGACTCTCACACTATTATGTTAGATCCACTATGAACTGGACTCTCACACTATTATGTTAGATCCACTATGGACTGGACTCTCACACTATTATGTTAGATCCACTGTGGACTGGACTCTCACACTATTATGTTAGATCCACTATGGACTGAACTCTCACTATTATGTTAGATCCACTATGGACTGGACTCTCACACTATTATGTTAGATCCACTTTGGACTGTACTCTCACACTATTATGTTAGATCTACTGTGGACTGGACTCTCACACTATTATGTTAGATCCACTATGGACTGAACTCTCACACTATTATGTTAGATCCACTATGGACTGGACTCTCACAATATTATGTTAGATCCACTATGGACTGGACTCTCTATATTATGTTAGATCCACTATGGACTGAACACTCACTATTATGTTAGATCCACTATGGACTGGACTCTCACACTATTATGTTAGATCCACTATGGACTGGACTATAAAACTATTCTGTTAGATTCACTATGGACTGGACTCTCACACTATTATGTTAGATCCACTATGGACTGAACTCTCACTATTATGTTAGATCCACTATGGACTGGACTCTCACACTATTATGTTAGATCCACTGTGGACTGGACTGTCACATTATTATGTTAGATCCACTATGGACTGGACTCTCACACTATTATGTTAGATCCACTATGGACTGGACTCTCACACTATTATGTTAGATCCACTATGGACTGGACTCTCACACTATTATGTTAGATCCACTATGGACTGGACTCTCACACTATTATGTTAGATCCACTATGGACTGGACTCTCACACTATTATGTTAGATCCACTATGGACTGGACTCTCACACTATTATGTTAGATCCACTATGAACTGGACTCTCACACTATTATGTTAGATCCACTATGGACTGGACTCTCTCACTATTATGTTAGATCCACTATGGACTGGACTCTCACACTATTATGTTAGATCCACTATGGACTGGACTCACACTATTGTGCAGCCCTTTGAGACACTTGTGATTAAGGGCTATATAATAAACTTTGATTGATTGATTTTTATTGTAAAAAGTAAAATCGGTGGTATGGGACAAGCGGTAGAAAATGGATGGACGGATGGATGGATCTTTCAATTTACAGTAGTATACTTTAAAAACGACCATAGATTTCACGGTAAAAAGCTATAAGCTCAGTCGCAAGAATTTGAACATCCATCCATCCATTTTCTACCGCTTGTCCCTTTTTGGGGTCAAAAATAAAAATGGTATCTTTAGTCCATTTACAGTAATGCACTGTATAAAGATGACCGTAGATTTCCCGTTAAAAAACTGGCAACTCAGTCGCCAGATATTTACCGTAAAAATAACAATTGTATTGTTTTTTCCATTTACAACAATGCTCTGTAAAAACAACGACCGAATATTTTATGGTTAAAACTTTTTTTTAATTTTTTTTTAAATGGCCGCACGGTTGCCAGAGTTTTAAGGGTTACAATATAAAAGTGGTGTTATTTTTCCATATACAGTAATGCGCTGTAAAAGGCGACCATACATTTTCCATAAAACAACTAGCAGCTCAGTCGCCAGAATTTTTACGTAAAAGTGGTACTGTTTTTCCTTTTACAGTAGTGCACTGTAAAAACAACAACTGAAGATTTTAGCGTAAAAAAACTAGCAGCTCAGTCGCCAAAATCTGAATATAAAAATAAGAATGGTACCTTTTTTTCCATTTATTGTAATGCGTTGTGTAAAAACCGTAAATTAGGTACCGTTAGGTACAATTCATTTCCCAGAGTTTGACCATGAAATTAACAATTGTACAGTTTTTCCATTAACGACCATATATTTTACAGTAAAAAAAACTGTCAGCTTTTAGATTTTCCATAAAACAGAATTTTTACGTAAAAGTGGTACTGTTTTTCCTTTTATAGTAGTGCACTTTAAAAACAACAACTGTAGATTTTTGTGTAAGAAAAGTAACAGCTCAGTCGCCAAAATTTTAACGTAAAAATAAAAATGGTACCTTTTTTTTTTTTTTCCATTTACAGTAATGCATTGTGTAAAAACAACCGTAAATTAGGTACCGCTAGGTAAAAAGCTGGCAGCTCATTTCCCAGAATTTTAGCATAAAATTAACAATTGTACTGTTTTGCCATTAACAATGACCATATCTTTTACGGTAGCTTAGTAGGTGGGATTTTACGGTTGAAATAGGAATTCTACTGTTTTTCTATTTACAGTAATTTGGTGTAAAAAAAATTTAAAAAAAAAAATCACTTTAAATTTTACAATTAAATTCTGGTGACTGAACTAACAATTTTTTTCCATAAAATATTTAGTTATTTAAGATACAGTAGTGTAGTAGACCTAAGTATTCATTAAGTACCACCATGACAGCATTAAATACAGTAGTGTAGTAGACCTAAGTATTCATTAAGTACCACCATAATGACAACATTTAATACAGTAGTGTAGTAGACCTAAGTATTCATTAAGTACCACCATATTGACAACATTAAAATACAGTAGTGTAGTAGACCTAAGTATTCATTAAGTACCACCATAATGACAACATTAAATACAGTAGTGTAGTAGACCTAAGTAGTCATTAAGTACCACCATATTGACAACATTAAAATACAGTAGTGTAGTAGACCTAAGTATTCATTAAGTACCACCATAATGACAACATTACAATACAGTAGTGTAGTAGACCTAAGTATTCATTAAGTACCACCATAATGACAACATTAAAATACAGTAGTGTAGTAGACCTAAGTATTCATTAAGTACCACCATAATGACAACATTAAATACAGTAGTGTAGTAGACCTAAGTAGTCATTAAGTACCACCATAATGACAACATTAAATACAGTAGTGTAGTAGACCTAAGTAGTCATTAAGTACCACCATAATGACAACATTAAATACAGTAGTGTAGTAGACCTAAGTAGTCATTAAGTACCACCATAATGACAACATTAAATACAGTAGTGTAGTAGACCTAAGTAGTCATTAAGTACCACCATAATGACAACATTAAAATACAGTAGTGTAGTAGACCTAAGTAGTCATTAAGTACCACCATAATGACAACATTAAATACAGTAGTGTAGTAGACCTAAGTAGTCATTAAGTACCACCATAATGACAACATTAAAATACAGTAGTGTAGTAGACCTAAGTAGTCATTAAGTACCACCATAATGACAACATTAAAATACAGTAGTGTAGTAGACCTAAGTAGTCATTAAGTACCACTATAATGACAACATTAAATACAGTAGTGTAGTAGACCTAAGTAGTCATTAAGTACCACCATAATGACAACATTAAATACAGTAGTGTAGTAGACCTAAGTAGTCATTAAGTACCACCATAATGACAACATTAAAATACAGTAGTGTAGTAGACCTAAGTAGTCATTAAGTACCACCATAATGACAACATTAAATACAGTAGTGTAGTAGACCTAAGTAGTCATTAAGTACCACCATAATGACAACATTAAATACAGTAGTGTAGTAGACCTAAGTAGTCATTAAGTACCACCATAATGACAACATTAAAATACAGTAGTGTAGTAGACCTAAGTAGTCATTAAGTACCACCATAATGACAACATTAAATACAGTAGTGTAGTAGACCTAAGTAGTCATTAAGTACCAACATAATGACAACATTAAATACAGTAGTGTAGTAGACCTAAGTAGTCATTAAGTACCACCATAATGACAACATTAAAATACAGTAGTGTAGTAGACCTAAGTATTCATTAAGTACCACCATAATGACAACATTAAAATACAGTAGTGTAGTAGACCTAAGTATTCATTAAGTACCACCATAATGACAACATTAGAATACAGTAGTGTAGTAGACCTAAGTATTCATTAAGTACCACCATAATGACAACATTAAATACAGTAGTGTAGTAGACCTAAGTATTCATTAAGTACCACCATAATGACAACATTAAAATACAGTAGTGTAGTAGACCTAAGTATTCATAAAGAACCACCATAATGACAACATTAAAATACAGTAGTGTAGTAGACCTAAGTAGTCATTAAGTACCACCATAATGACAACATTAAAATACAGTAGTGTAGTAGACCTAAGTAGTCATTAAGTACCACCATAATGACAACATTAAATACAGTAGTGTAGTAGACCTAAGTAGTCATTAAGTACCACCATAATGACAACATTAAAATACAGTAGTGTAGTAGACCTAAGTAGTCATTAAGTACCACCATAATGACAACATTAAATACAGTAGTGTAGTAGACCTAAGTAGTCATTAAGTACCACCATAATGACAACATTAAAATACAGTAGTGTAGTAGACCTAAGTAGTCATTAAGTACCACCATAATGACAACATTAAATACAGTAGTGTAGTAGACCTAAGTAGTCATTAAGTACCACTATAATGACAACATTAAAATACAGTAGTGTAGTAGACCTAAGTAGTCATTAAGTACCACCATAATGACAACATTAAAATACAGTAGTGTAGTAGACCTAAGTAGTCATTAACTACCACCATAATGACAACATTAAATACAGTAGTGTAGTAGACCTAAGTAGTTATTAAGTACCACCATAATGACAACATTAAATACAGTAGTGTAGTAGACCTAAGTAGTTATTAAGTACCACTATAATGACAACATTAAAATACAGTAGTGTAGTAGACCTAAGTATTCATCAAGATATTTTATTTCACAAGTATATTTAACATTACACATTATTTGAACAGTAACACTGTATTTAATTTTTTTTGCAAATTAATGGAATCCATCACCACAAACTGATTGCATTCCTGCATGGATCGCGGTGTGTGAGCCTACCAATGAACGGTAATGAATGTGCATTTTGGTATTTCCGCTTCGATGAGTCGAAGGTTGCGTGTTCTCACACTTGAAGAAACATCTCATTTTTAAAGCCCGTCTGTTGTCTTTTTTAGCTCCCGTGTCAAGTCCTCACCCTTTCGTCTCCAGGAGAGAGGGATAAGACACCAGACTGGTGAGCAAAGGAGCCTCCCTGGCCACCGCTCCTCACCTATTCTCTCTCAAGCCGGCCACGGTCAGAAGCGGTAATGCGTCTCCATGCTGAATTAATGCGCTCCGAGATCTCTTGAAAACTTTCCCCAGACATGACAGTCGGAGGGAGCCTAACATGTCCTGAGAAGTGCTACATCTGACAGATGAAACATGGCTCAGGGAGGAGCTGAGACGGGCAGGAAGGATCAAGACCGAAGCGAGGGAAACTTTGGCCTGGCTGAAAGTTGGAGATGAGCGTTACCTGGACACACCCGAACAACTTGACAACTTTCCCTTTGGCGAAGAAACAATTGATTGACAATTTATTTTAAAGGGCGAGTAGCACACAGTTTTGACAGGTGTGTGGTACGTAAAAGCTAGTCCAGTCCATAGTGGATCTAACATAAGAGTGTGAGAGTCCAGTCCATAGTGGATCTAACATAATAGTGTGAGAGTCCAGTCCATAGTGGATCTAACATAATAGTGTGAGAGTCCAGTCCATAGTGGATCTAACATAATAGTGTGAGAGTCCAGTCCATAGTGGATCTAACATGATAGTGTGAGAGTCCAGTCCATAGTGGATCTAACATAATAGTGTGAGAGTCCAGTCCATAGTGGATCTAACATAATAGTGTGAGAGTCCAGTCCACAGTGGATCTAACATAATAGTGTGAGAGTCCAGTCCATAGTGGATCTAACATGATAGTGTGAGAGTACAGTCCATAGTGGATCTAACATGATAGTGTGAGAGTCCAGTCCATAGTGGATCTAACATGATAGTCCATAGTGGATCTAACATGATAGCGTGAGAGTCCAGTCCATAGTGGATCTAACATGATAGTGTGAGAGTCCAGTCCATAGTGGATCTAACATAATAGTGTGAGAGTCCAGTCCATAGTGGATCTAACATGCAACAAATAAAGTGAGTTTCTTACAAGTATCATCCCTGCAGGACGAGGAATAGCTAAACATGCTTCACTACACACCGTAGCTCACCGGCGTCAAAATGTAAACAAACGCCATTGGTGGATCCACACCTAACATCCACTGTAATGATACCAAGTACAGGAGCATATCTAGTCGATACTACTATGATTACGTCGATATTTTTTGGTATCACAACATCTTCTTTTGTTTTTTTAAATGTATTTTATTTTTATGAAGTCAGGAAATATGTCCCTGGACACATGAGGACTTTGAATATGACCAATGTATGATCCTGTAACGACTTGGTATTGGATCGATACCTACATTTGTGGTATCATCCAAAACTAATGTAAAGTATCCAAACAACAGAAGAATAAGTGATTATTACATTTGGACAGAAGTGTAGATAGAACATGTTAAAAGAGAAAGTAAGCCGATATTAACAGTAAATGAACAAGTAGATTAATAATTCATTTTCTACCGCTTGTCCTTAATAATGTTGACAAAGTAATAGAATGGAAAATGACACAATATGTTACTGCATACTTCAGCAGCTAAATTAGGAGCATTTGTTTGCTTATTTACTATTAAAAGACAAGTTGTCTTGTATGTTCACGGTTTTATTTAAGGACAAACTTGCAAAAAGAAACATATGTTTAATGTACCCTAAGATTTTTTATTAAAATAAAGCCAATAATGCCATTTTTTGGTGGTCCCCTTTATTTAGAAAAGTACCGAAAAGTATCGAAATAATTTTAATACCGGTACCGGTACCAAAATATTGATATCGGGACAACACTCGTACAAGTTGTTTACATTTCAGATTAGACACACCAGGTCCTCCAAAATCCATGCAATTTGCATACCAGGCAAAATATTCTGTAAAAATACACATGGAACCTGTAGAATTTCAGGAAGCGTTATTGTTCTGTGTCTGAGGTAATCATTCGTTTTTTTTATGCCACTATAGTTTTGATTCTGGAATGGATTAGTTATATTTCTATTATTTTCTATATAAAAGGTAAGGTTTCACTCACATATGAATATACAAGATGCAAGTCAATTTTAACTCCAATATTTTTGCATTTCGTAATAATTGCAACTGATTTTGAATAATATATGAGGGAGAAGGGTGGGGGATGAAGGCTTAAGGTCAAAGCCTTACCTTTTTCAGAAGAAACAAAAAAAACATGTTTGTTTTTTAATAGCTAAGAAGTTGCCTTGTCAATGCTTTAATGAGCCCGAACACGCCTGGTGTCATGCGGGTCAGGTTCATCGCGTCCCCTCCCACGCCGACATGACACAATAGGTCGGCCGGTCCTATCATATATGTGAGCAGTGTTACTAACTTTGGGAATGTTAAAATGTAACCCCCAATTCCAACCCTTGATGCTGAGTGCCAAGCAAGGAGGTAATGGGGTCCCATTTGTATAGTCTTTGGTAAGACTCGGCCGGGGTTTGAACTCACGACCTACCCTTTAGAGTGTCTGCCCTGAGATCGGTAGATCGTGAGTTCAAACCCCGGCCGAGTCATACCAAAGTCTACAAAAATGGGACCCATTGCCTCCCTGATTGGCACTCGGCATCAAGGGTTGGAATTGAGGGTTTAAATCACCAAAATGATGCTTGCCGCTTCTATCAGGACATGATCTCGAGAAATTAATCCACGCCTTTATCTCGACTCGTCTTGATGCCGATCAGCTGCTACTGATGGTCCCAGACACAAGGCTGAAGCTTAGAGGTGACAGAGCTTTCGCCAGTGCTGCTCCCAAGCTCTGGAACGACCTACCTCTGAGTGTTAGACAAGCCCCCTCTCTTCCTGTTTTTAAATCTCTCTTAAAAACATACTTTTATTCCATGGCTTTTAACACTGAGTGATATCCATCCTGCAATGGCGCCCCATAATGCACCTGCTGTGAACCTGTTTTTATGTTTTATTTATTTATTTTTTATCGTGTTCTGTTTGTGTTGTGTTGTGTTTGCTCGGTTCTCGTATTATCTTTTAACCTGCCCATTGTACAGCACTTTGGCTACCCCTGTGGTAAATTTTAAATGTGCTTTATAAATAAAGTTGATTTAATTACTGCTCCCCTCACCTCCCAGGGGTTGGAACAAGGTGATGGGTCAAATGCAGAGGGTAATTTCACCACACCTAGTGTGTGTGTGACTACCAGTGGTACTTTAACTTTAACTGAATCCATGTATGCACTATATTACATGTTTGATGGAATATGAAAAAAAACTGTCAGGGCGCAGGTTCGAACCCGCTTTTCTCCGGCAGCTGGGTCTGCCAGCACCTCCGTTGGCAGCGTGCCGAGAGACTCCCCTGCTCGCTCTGGCCGCATCACGCCCACATGCCGGCAATCAGCACACCTGGGACTGATGAGGGCGAGCTGTATATAGACCAGTGGACCCAAGGATCCTTGCCGGAACTTAACCTTCAGTTACCTGTGTAAGCACCCCGTGTCCACCTACTGTGACTTCCTTGTTTCCGTGTTTGATGCCCCTGTTGTCTTCCCGCAGTGCTTACCGTGTTCTCCTGTGATCCCCTGTTGTTGCCCTCTGGATTCTGGACTGCCTCCCTTTATCCTTGACCTCCGCTTTGCACACGGACCCCTTGACGCCTCTCTCAGCCCCCACGGCCCTCCCGCTTGGATCACGGACCTTCTTCTGCTTGCTCCTTTGGACTTGTCTGCTTCCTCATCCAACAATTAGGTAATACTCTACAGCCAATCATTCATACACATAGCCTCCCACCATACACCCCTTATGGATTAGTCACACTCAATTTCCTTAGTTTAAAGGCCTACTGAAAGCCACTACTACCGACCACGCAGTCTGATAGTTTATATATCAATGATGAAATCTTAACATTATAACACATGCCAATACGGCCGGGTTAACTTATAAAGTGACATTTTAAATTTGCCGCTAAACTTCCGGTTCGAAACGCCTCTGAGGATGACGTATGCGCGTGACGTAGACCGGGGAACACGGGTATGCCTTCCACATTGAAGCCAATACGAAAAAGCTCTGTTTTCATTTCATAATTCCACAGTATTCTGGACATCTGTGTTCGTGAATCTGTTGCAATCATGTTCATTGCATTATGGAGAAGGAAGCTGAGCAAGCAAAGAAGAAAGTTGTCGGTGCGAAATGGACGTATTTTTCGAACGTAGTCAGCAACAGCAGTACACAGCCGGCGCTTCTTTGTTTACATTCCCGAAAGATGCAGTCAAGATGGAAGAACTCGGATAACAGAGACTCTAACCAGGAGGACTTTTGACTTCGATACACAGACGCCTGTAGAGAACTGGGACAACACAGACTCTTACCAGGATTACTTTGATTTGGATGACAAAGACGCAGACGTGCTACTGTGAGTATGCAGCTTTGGCTTCTAAACATTTGATCGCTTGACCGTATGTGCGCAACTTTTTTTTGCGTATGTACGTAACTTTTTTAAAATATATAAGCTTTATGAACCTTGGGTTAGGTGAACGGTCTTTTGGGCTGAGTGATTGTGTGTGTTGATCAGGTGTTTGAATTGTATTGGCGTGTTCTATGGAGCTAGGAGCTAGCAGAGGAGCTAGGAGCTAGCATAACAAACACGCAGGTGTTTTTATGCAGGATTAATTTGTGGCATATTAAATATAAGCCTGGTTGTGTTGTGGCTAATAGAGTATATATATGTCTTGTGTTTATTTACTGTTGTAGTCATTCCCAGCTGAATATCAGGTCACCCCCGACTCTCACAGCATCTTCCCTATCTGAATAGCTTCAACTCCCCATTAGTCCTTCACTTGCACTTTACTCATCCACAAATCTTTCATCCTCGCTCAAATTAATGGGGAAATTGTCGCTTTCTCGGTCCGAATCTCTCTCACTTCATGCGGCCATCATTGTAAACAATAGGGAACTTTGCGTATATGTTCAACTGACTACGTCACGCTACTTCCGGTAGGGGCAAGCCTTTTTTTTATCAGATACCAAAAGTTGCAATCTTTATCGTCGTTCTATACTAAATCCTTTCAGCAAAAATATGGCAATATCGCGAAATGATCAAGTATGACACATAGAATAGATCTGCTATCCCCGTTTAAATAAAAAAAAATCATTTCAGTAGGCCTTTAAGTATTTTTGATTTATTATTATTATATATATTGTGCATATATGTAGTATATATATACACTACCGTTCAAAAGTTTGGGGTCACATTGAAATGGCCTAATTTTTGAAGGAAAAGCACTGTACTTTTCAATGAAGATAACTTTAAACTAGTCTTAACTTTAAAGAAATACACTCTATACATTGCTAATGTGGTAAATGACTATTCTAGCTGCAAATGTCTGGTTTTTGGTGCAATATCTACATAGGTGTATAGAGGCCCATTTCCAGCAACTATCACTCCAGTGTTCTAATGGTACAATGTGTTTGCTCATTGGCTCAGAAGGCTAATTGATGATTAGAAAACCCTTGTGCAATCATGTTCACACATCTGAAAACAGTTTAGCTCGTTGCAGAAGCTACAAAACTGACCTTCCTTTGAGCAGATTGAGTTTCTGGAGCATCACATTTGTGGGGTCAATTAAATGCTCAAAATGGCCAGAAAAAGAGAACTTTCATCTGAAACTCGACGGTCTATTCTTGTTCTTAGAATGAAGGCTATCTCACAAAATTGTTTGGGTGACCCCAAACTTTTGAACGGTAGTGTATATATATAGCTCAGTAAAGTGATGAATGGAATTCATGTCCTAAAAGCGTCTCGACAGACGTTACAATACTTGAACAATGATGACAAAAACTGTTTTCTCTGTCGTGTCCGTGTGTCGAAAATTGTTATGCGCTTATTTTTTTATTTGATTTTGTGCGTGGCATAGATTTGCCGTGCGCAGAGGACGCTTGAGCAGTGCGCAGTTGCACAGGCGCGCACCTTAGAGGGAACGTTGCCTGCAACCAATTTGCTTCCGGGCTACATACTTTAGCCTTCCTGCCGATCGTCTTAGTCGTCTCACCTCCAAGGACTTCTTCCACTCGCTTAGCGGTTCCCAGTCACCAGCTTTCCAGTGGCTCCACCCATTGACGTGTTGTATTTTGAGTGCGTCTTTTTGTTATTTTTTCCACTCCTCGAGCGCGCTTTTTGTTATTAAACATATTTTTACTGCCTGTCCCTTCTCTGTTTTGGGGTCCTGCTCCGGCTTAGCCGATCGTAACAAATCAACTGGCCAATATGGACACCGCATAATTGGAACACTTTTGCTCGGCGCTCAAAGGCTTTGGACAGACGATCGGCAATCACGACCAGCTGCTGCGTGATATGGCAGCCGTCATTCAGGCTCTGTCCGCCAAATGTAAGGGGTGAGTCAGGCTCATGCGAGCAACTCCTTCCTCAGTGCTCACTAGTATTTGACCAATAGCCCAGTTCCTTATCTTCTGACCAAACCAAAATAGCTTTTATCGTGAGCATGTTTTCTGACAAAGCTGCCCCCTTGGCCTGCGGGCTTTAGTTTGGAAACTCCTGGTCTAAGTAGTTTGCAACAATAATTATTTGATACTTGTTGATATTATACTTTTTTTGTGAAGTTCTTCTTCTTTTCGTGTCTTTGAAGCATGTGGTTATATGACAGTTTCCCATTTATTTACACAGTCTTTTGCATTGTCGTTGAACTCTGCGAGATCTTTTAAGCTGCACTGGTTGGGTAGCAGAGGACAGACAAGGCAGTGCTGCATCGTGTGGTCCTCTTCTCCGCATTCGCAGGTGGTTGGGCCGGTTTCGTAGCCCCATCTGGCCATAGCAGCTTTTGATCGCCCTGTTCCTGTTCTCAGGCGGTTTAGTGTCTTCCACTGGACCCATGGTGTTTCTGACCCGGGGGGCAGATCTTCAGAAGGGGGGATTCCCATGTCCATAGGAGGGGGGTCTTTCTCTAGTCTTTGTGTCCATTGCTGGAGTCTGGTTTCTTCCCGAGATGTTGTTAGGGGCTGGACATTGCTGAGGAAGCTTCTCCTTGACTTCAGACGTTGGGCTGAGGGTTCACGTCCATAGAGGAGGTGGCGTTCATCACTGGTAGCTTTTGTGAACTCTACACGGCTGGCAACTGCCCGTCTCACGTCTGCAGGGGCAATGCCAGTGAGGAAATGTAGGTTGTTCAGGTTGGTAGGCTTCAAGCAACCAGTGATCAAGCGGCAGGTGTTGTTCAGTGCTGGGTCGAGTTTCTTGGCATGGGTTGATCTCTCCCAGACAGGACATGCATACTCCGCCGAGGAATAGTACAGGGCCAAAGCAGTACATTTTAGCGTGTGTGCTGTGGCTCCCCATTTGGAATTTGTCAGTTTCCGTAAGATGTTGTTTCGGGAGCTGGTGTTTTTGATGTGTTACTTGAAGGAGAGGGTGCGGTCCAGGGTTACGCCAAGGTAGACAGGGTTGGTACAGTTCTCTTCTTCAAGATGGTGCCGCTGTAGTGGCTGCTGGTCGCAGGAGCGCCTTGGTCTTGCTTTTCCCAGTTTGTGTTTGTCATGTTTCCCTCTCTTGGAGCCAGTTGCATTGGGCGTTGGATTGGACGAGCTTTGCGGAGCCCTGGCTGAGTCAGCATGTGTCAGACCGTTTGGTCTCATTCGCCCGTACTGGAAACTGGCCGAGAGCTGGTGGGCAGCCTAGGATGTAGTCGGCTCTCTTGGCTGCTTTGTTCCTGTCTCTGGCTGTGTTGCCCCGCCCCACCCCAGCAAATGATGGCCTGAAGCATCGCAGAGGCCACTGCAGTGTATGTGGCTGTTGAAATTAGGTTTTTATTTTATTTTATTGTTTGTCGATGCATGGTGCAATCATGTGTGCGCAACATGCATTGGTTTTTGCGATTTGTTTGTTGTGTTTTACTTTTGTAGCTTTATGTAGAAAATAGCACCGCTGAAGTGGCAGCTCAGTGCTCCTTTTAATGTCTATTATGACCTTGTGTTCTTTAATGTCTTGTTTCATAGGAAGATGGCGCCACGGATGGCCACCACGGTACTGCACTCTCTTGTCGTAAATGCGTTTTTCCTTGTTTCTACCGTTGAACAAAGAGAGCACAGTACAGTACAGTGTGTTACTTGGCCAATAAAAATGATTATGACTATAATTCTGATATTGACAATAATGCTGTTTAAGACTGCAATATTGTTCAATTAAGGGGACATATTACGTATGTCTACCTATTGCTATTGTGTGCGTAGCTGTTGTGTAGCTGCTGGCTTTTATTAGCCTATAAAATAACATGTTTACCTTTTGTAAATGACTTTATAAAATACAAGAAAATACCAACCATGTGAGCTTATTGGAGGACATTTAGATGTTAACTGGCAGTCCAGCCTTGCACAAGTAAACACGTTGCAAGACTGCTTGTATGGGAGATTACAGGATATCAGCCATTTTACCTGTAAACTGATATCGTCTGATACTTGTTTTTTGCTTATATTGTGTGATTTTTTTTCCATATACAACAACCTATCTGGATTCCATAAGAGAATCGATGAGGAACCGATTCGATAAGAGGATTCGATAATGACATCGAAATTGATAATTTCTTAACAAACATCATCCCTACCTGCAACATGTATATAAAAAAATTACGTTAAACAATGGATAAATTATGTACATACAGTCACGATCAAAAGTTTACATACACTTGTAAAGAACATAATGTCATGGCTGTCTTGAGTTTCCAATCATTTCTACAACTCTTATTTTTTTGTGATAAAGTGATTGGAGCACATACTTGTTGGTAACAAAAAAACATTCATGAAGTTTGCTTCTTTTATGAATTTATTATGGGTCTACTGAGAATGTGACCAAATCTGCTGGGTCAAAAGTATACATACAGCACAATGTTATGTGGAGTGTTATGTGTGTGTACATGTGTAAATAAATGAACACTGAAATTTATTTTATTTATATGTATATATATATAATAAAATACATATATATATATATATATATATATATATATATATATATATATATATATATATATATATATATATATATATATATATATATATATATATACACACACTACCGTTCAAAAGTTTGGGGTCACCCAAACAATTTTGTGGAATAGCCTTCATTTGTAAGAACAAGAATAGACTGTCGAGTTTCAGATGAAAGTTCTCTTTTTCTGGCCATTCTGAGCGTTTAATTGACCCCACAAATGTGATGCTCCAGAAACTCAATCTGCTCAAAGGAAGGTCAGTTTTGTAGCTTCTGTAACGAGCTAAACGGTTTTCAGATGTGTGAACATGATTGCACAAGGGTTTTCTAATCATCAATTAGCCTTCTGAGCCAATGAGCAAACACATTGTACCATTAGAACACTGGAGTGATAGTTGCTGGAAATGGGCCTCTATACACCTATGTAGATATTGCACCAAAAACCAGACATTTGCAGCTAGAATAGTCATTTACCACACTAGCAATGTATAGAGTGTATTTCTTTAAAGTTAAGACTAGTTTAAAGTTATCTTCATTGAAAAGTACAGTGCTTTTCCTTCAAAAATAAGGACATTTCAATGTGACCCCAAACTTTTGAACGGTAGTATATATATATATATATATATATATATATATATATATATATATATATATATATATATATATATATATATATATATATATATATATATATATATATATATATATATATATATATGTATATATATATATATATATATATACATATATATATTAGGGCTGCAACTAACGATTAATTTGATAATCGATTAATCTGTCGATTATTACTTCGATTAATCGATTAATAATCGGATAAAAGAGACAAACTACATTTCTATCCCATCCAGTATTTTATTGAAAAAAAAAACAGCATACTGGCACCATACTTATTTTGATTATTGTTTCTCAGCTGTTTGTAAATGTTGCAGTTTATAAATAAAGGTTTAGTAAAATAAATAAAAAAATATTTTTTTTTAATTAAAAAATAAATAAATAAATAAATCTGCGCATCGCATAGATCCAACGAATCAATGACTAAATTAATCGGCAACTATTTTAATAATCGATTTTAATCGATTAGTTGTTGCAGCCCTAATATATATATATATATATATATATATATATATATATATATATATATATATATATATATATATATATATATATATATATATATATATAACTATAACTAACGATTAATTTGATAATCGATTAATCTGTCGATTATTACTTCGATTAATCGATTAATAATCGGATAGAAGAGCCAAACTACATTTCTATCCCATCCAGTATTTTATTGAAAAAAAACAGCATACTGGCACCATACTTATTTTGATTATTGTTTCTCAACTGTTTGTAAATGTTGCCGTTTATAAATAAAGGTTTAGTAAAAAAAAAAAAAAAAAAAAAAAATTAATTAAAAAATAAATAAATAAATAAATCTGCGCATAGCATAGATCCAACGAATCAATGACTAATTTAATCGGCAACTATTTTAATAATCGATTTTAATCGATTAGTTGTTGCAGCCCTAATATATATATATATATATATATATATATATATATATATATATATATATATATATATATATATATATATATATATATATATATATATATATATATATATATATATATATATATATATATATATTAGGGCTGCAACTAACGATTAATTTGATAATCGATTTATCTGTCGATTATTACTTCGATTAATCGATTAATAATCGGATAAAAGAGACAAACTACATTTCTATCCCATCCAGTATTTTATTGAAAAAAAACAGCATACTGGCACCATACTTATTTTGATTATTGTTTCTCAGCTGTTTGTAAATGTTGCAGTTTATAAATAAAGGTTTAGTAAAAAAAAAATAAAAAAATTTTTTTATTAAATTTTTTTTTTTTTTTAAATCTGCGCATAGCATAGATCCAACGAATCAATGACTAAATTAATCGGCAACTATTTTAATAATCGATTTTAATCGATTAGTTGTTGCAGCCCTAATATATATATACATATATATATATATATATATATATATATATATATATATATATATATATATATATATATATATATATATATATATATATATATATATATATATATATATATATATATATAAGAAATACTTGAATTTCAGTGAATTCTAGCTATAAATATACTCCTCCTCCCTTAAGCCCGCCCCCCCCGGCCCCGCCCCGCCCACCCCGATCCCCCCCCCAAAAAAATATATCCCAAATTTGGAGGTCTCAAGGTCGGCAAGTATGCCACAAAGTCACCTCATTATGACGAGATGCATCACCGTGAAATTGAGAAGTCCGATTGTGCTCGTCTCGGACACGTCGCGCCGTGGACAATTTTTGTCATTCTTCGGGGCCTCTAATGTAATACATCTCGAGCCGATTGTTTGCGGAAACATAAAGCGCCCCCCCCCCCCCCCCGCCAGGACTCCCTCAAATTGTTGTCGGAATTCCGGGGAACGTATCACAAGTTAATTCCCCGCTCTCCAATTCCGGTGTTAGGAGTGAAATGAAATATGAATTTGCATCCCTTCGCGCCTCAGAAAGCTGGTGATTTGTTTGTATGGCAGGACTTATTATTGAGGCTGATGTCGCTTTACAGTATGCTAATATCCAACACTCCCCTCCCCCCCTCAATATGGAGGGTCTTCTTATTCATATGAGCGGCGGAGGAAGCCGCAAGGGGAATACATATTAATGCTGACATTAGAGGAGGACTCCATGTGTGCTGTGTTTGTGTTGAGGGGCGGTGCACCAGCTCGCTCACCTGGCGGGGTGAGAGGAGAGCGTTCAGATGTAATAAAACAAAACTGAGAAGAACAAACACACCTTGCAGCACCATTACTCAGGCGTGAACGTGCGATTGCAGAAACACTCGGGGTTCCTTTATTGAACCGAACGTGATAAGTGCGGATGCACCCTGTCATCTGAACCGTGGTGCGCAGCAAACCTCCGACCGTATCGGTGACGACACGCGTATTTCAAAGTCCATTCTAGAAGCTTTTTTTTGTGAAATCTAAGCCGGGCAAAATGATACAATTATAAAAATAACATTCAACCCAGTTAAAGGCATTTTGTTTTGGAATATTTATGTTATGTCACTCACAATATACAAACCCCGTTTCCATATGAGTTGGGAAATTGTGTTAGATGTAAATATAAACGGAATACAATGATTTGCAAATCCTTTTCAACCCATATTCAATTGAATGCACTACAAAGACAAGATATTTGATGTTCAAACTCATAAACTTTATTTTTTTGTACAAATAATGATTAACTTAGAATTTCATGGCTGCGACACGTGCCAAAGTAGTTGGGAAAGGGCATGTTCACCACTGTGTTACATGGCCTTTCCTTTTAACAACACTCAGTAAATGTTTGGGAACTGAGGAGACACATTTTTGAAGCTTCTCAGGTGGAATTCTTTCCCATTCTTGCTTGATGTACAGCTTAAGTTGTTCAACAGTCCGGGGGTCTCCCTTGTGCTATTTTAGGCTTCATAATGAGCCACACATTTTCAATGGGAGACAGGTCTGGACTACAGGCAGGCCAGTCTAGTACCCGCACTCTTTTACTATGAAGCCACGTTGATGTAACACGTGGCTTGGCATTGTCTTGCTGAAATAAGCAGGGGCGTCCATGGTAACGTTGCTTGGATGGCAACATATGTTGCTCCGAAACCTGTATGTAACTTTCAGCATTAATGGTGCCTTCACAGATGTGTAAGTTACCCATGTCTTGGGCACTAATACACCCCCATACCATCACACATGCTGGCTTTTCAACTTTGCGCCTATAACAATCCGGATGGTTCTTTTCCTCTTTGGTCCGGAGGACACGACGTCCACAGTTTCCAAAAACAATTTGAAATGTGGACTCGTCAGACCACAGAACACTTTTCCACTTTGCATCAGTCCATCTTAGATGAGCTCAGGCCCAGCGAAGCCGACAGCGTTTCTGGGTGTTGTTGATAAACGGTTTTCGCCTTGCATATAGAGTTTAAACTTGCACTTACAGATGTAGCGATCAACTGTAGTTACTGACAGTGGGTTTCTGAAGTGTTCCTGAGCCCATGTGGTGATATCCTTTACACCCTGATGTCGCTTGTTGATGCAGTACAGCCTGAGGGATGGAAGGTCACGGGCTTAGCTGCTTACGTGCAGTGATTTCTCCAGATTCTCTGAACCCTTTGATGATATTACGGAGCGTAGATGGTGAAATCCCTAAATTCCTTGCAATAGCTGGTTGAGAAAGGTTTTTCTTAAACTGTTCAACAATTTGCTCACGCATTTGTTGACAAAGTGGTGACCCTCGCCCCATCCTTGTTTGTGAATGACTGAGCATTTCATGGAATCTACTTTTATACCCAATCATGGCACCCACCTGTTCCCAATTAGCCTGCTCACCTGTGGGATGTTCCAAATAAGTGTTTGATGAGCATTCCTCAACTTTATCAGTATTTATTGCCACCTTTCCCAACTTCTTTGTCACGTGTTGCTGGCATCGGATTCTAAAGTTAATGATTATTTGCAAAAAAAAAAAAAAAGTTTATCAGTTTGAACATCAAATATGTTGTCTTTGTAGCATATTCAACTGAATATGGGTTGAAAAGGATTTGCAAATCTTTGTATTCCGTTTGTATTTACATCTAACACAATTTCCCAACTCATATGGAAGCGGGGTTTGTAGCAGTGGTGTGCCGTCAGGGCCAGCAAGGCCTTCCTTCTCTGCTGGCCTAACATAACCAGAAAATCATGATCATAACTAAAGATAAAAGTAATTTTTAATTGACTTTCCCTAAATATCTAAAAGTATTCATATTCTCTTCATGTCATATTATGCTCCCTCCAGTGCTGTTGTTGGGCAATTATTTTGACTCGGGGGCCACATTTAGAGGAACACATTTGTCTGGGAGCCGGTATATCTATTTCTAGGAATACTAATACAAAACATCACAATAATGTCTGATTGAATGCTAAAAACTTCATGACAGACCGCCTTAAAAAACGTAATGGAATTTTACATTTTTCTATGAACGATAAAACACTGAATATTGACAAAATATGAACGTCACACAACCCTTTCGATCGACATATTTTAACAAAAATGCAACAAACAGTGAAATATGAACACAAAGGGTACAAAATAAACCCACCTACAATTTGATGTATCTGATATATCACTAAGCTTTAGAACTTTGTTGTGAAAATCTCCTTCCGCGTCTGTGGAAACGCTTCCCGCCCACACTGCTTGGTGCCTCGTCTGAGCTGCTGTGACGTCGATTACCATAGTAAGTAATTAGATGACCATAGTAACTAATTAGATTACCATAGTAACTAATTAGATGACCATAGTAACTAATTCGATTACCATAGTAACTAATTCGATTACCATAGTAACTAGTAGGGATGTCCGATAATGGCTTTTTGCCGATATCTGATATTCCGATATTGTCCAACTCTTTAATTACAGATACCGATATCAACCGATACCGATATCAACCGATATATACAGTCGTGGAATTAACACATTATTATGCCTAATTTGGACAACCAGGTATGGTGACGATAAGGTACTTTAAAAAAAATAAAATAAAATAAAATAAGATAAATAAATTAAAAACATTTTCTTGAATAAAAAAGAAAGTAAAACAATATAAAAACAGTTACATAGAAACTAGTAATTAATGAAAATTAGTAAAATGAAGTGTTAAAGGTTAGTACTATTAGTGGAGCAGCAGCACGCACAATCATGTGTGCTTACGGACTGTATCCCTTGCAGACTGTATTGATATATATTGATATATAATGTAGGAACCAGAATATTAATAACAGAAAGAAACAACCCTTTTGTGTGAATGAGGGGGAGGGAGGTTTTTTGGGTTGGTGCATTAATTGTAAGTGTATCTTGTGTTTTTTATGTTGATTTAATTAAAAAAACAAAAAACAAAAAAAAAAACGATACCGATAATAAAAAAAACGATACCGATAATTTCCGATATTACATTTTAACGCATTTATCGGCCGATAATATCGGCAGGCCTTAATTTGCCCAGGTCTGGTTTAGAGTTTTTATCCAATCAGAATTCAGCTAACTTATGTTGCCATGCTGTACCAAATCTGCCTAGAGCCTTCAGAATCAACAATGCAGGCGTCGATGCACTGTAAGTTAACGGGCACATACAGTTGATAGATAATTGCCATAGCCAATCGGATCACGAGTTGTTGTCAGTAAGGCCTTCTAGCTGGCCTCATGTTGAACGTGACATTTACTCACCGGGACCGTTAGCGGATATATTTGAGAACATACAGTTGATAGACAGTTGCAATAGCCAACCAGTCATGTATTTATTTTTAACATGTTCTTTATCGTTTTTCTTGTATTTTAAGTGCACTTAGCAGAGTAGCCACCTTTTATTTCTTTATGCACTCATGTTTGATGACAATAAAGTGTTGTATATAGGGGTGTAAGGTACACAAAAATTTCGGTTCGGTACATACCTCGGTTTAGAGGTCACGGTTCGGTTCATTTTCGGTACAGTAAGAAAACAACGAAATATACATTTTTTGGTTATTTATTTACCAAATTTGTAAACAATGGCTTTATCCTTTTAACATTGGGAACACTATAATAATTCTGCCCACGTTAATCAACATTCAACTGCCTCAAGTTGTTGCTCAGATTAAATAAAATGACAAAACTTTTCTTCTACATATAAAAAGTGCAACATTAAACGGTTTCAAGTCAACTCATCATGCTTACTTAATTTATTGCAGCATTTGGGAAGCCTGTAGTTGATTTTTATTATGTAAATGTTATACTTTTATCAACATGTGATAGGACGGACCCTGCCATTCAAAACTAGGCTGCTCCATTACTAATGATTAATGTAACTATAGCTGAAAAAAATGGTACAATAGCAATAGGAGAGACAATTCATCCCTGAACACCATGGAGTTCATGTAGGCTTAATGATGCACTTACATTATTATATCAACTATCAGAGACAGAAACTCTTCATTTAACATAATGTCCTTTTTTGCTGCTTCAACACAGCTCGATCAACACAGAAAAAGGTCAAGTGAAATAACAGACAGACAGGGCTTTGCTGTCCGTAACACACACACACACACACACACACACACACACACACACACACTGCAAAATGAGCTAACGTTACGCTAAAAGCTCATTAGCCTTCATCTCAAGCCAGGTCTGCGAGCGAGCTGAGCTGCAGTTTGTTTCTAGAAGGTCAACGGGCTCATAGTTATGTTACTAGTAGTTGACTGGGAGGTGTTTATTATAGTTAATTATAATCCACAATAGAAAAAGGAGAGTGTGTGGAATCCAATGAGCCGTTGTACCTAAGCTACGGTCAGAGCGAAAAAAGATACACCCTGCACTGCCTCTCTAGTTCTTCACTCTCACGTTCCTCATCCACAAATCTTTCATCCTCGCTGAAATTAATGGGGTAATCGTCGCTTTCTCGGTCCGAATCGCTCTCGCTGCATTGTAAACAACGGGGAATTGTGAGGAATCCTACCTCCTGTGACGTCACGCTACTTCCGGTACAGGCAAGGCTTTTTTTTTATCAGCGACCAAAAGTTGCAAACTTTATCGTCTTTCTTCTATACTAAATCCTTTCAGCAAAAATATGGCAATATCGCGAAATGATCAAGTATGACACATAGAATGGATCTGCTATCCCCGTTTAAATAAAAAAATGTCATTTCAGTAGGCCTTTAAGACTTTAGCTCAGGGGTCACCAACCTTTTTGAAAGCAAGAGCTACTTCTTGGGTACTGATTAATGCGAAGGGCTACCAGTTTGATAAACACTTAAATAAATTGCCAGAAATAGCCAATTTGCTCAATTTACCTTTAACTCTATGTTATTATTAATAATTAATGATATTTACACTTAATTGAACGGTTTAAAAGAAGAGAAAACACGAAAAAAAGGACAATTAAATTTTGAAACATAATTTATCTTCAATTTCGACTCTTTAAAATTCAAAATTCAACCGAAAAAAAGAAGAGAAAAACTAGCTAATTTGAATCTTTTTGAAAAAATTAAAAAAAGAATTCATGGAACATCATTAGTAATTTTTCCTGATTAAGATTAATTTCAGAATTTTGATGACATGTTTTAAATAGGTTAAAATCCAATCTACACTTTGTTAGAATATATAACAAATTGGACCAAGCTATATTTCTAACAAAGACAAATCATTATTTCTTTTAGATTTTCCAGAACAAAAATTTTAAAAGAAATTCAAAAGACTTTGAAATAAGATTTCAATTTGATTCTACAGATTTTCTAGATTTGCCAGAATATTTTTTTTGAATTTTAATCATAATAGGTTTGAAGAAATATTTCACAAATATTCTTCGTCGAAAAAACAGAAGCTAAAATGAAGAATTAAATTAAAATGTATTTATTAATCTTTACAATAAAAAAAATACATTTACTTGAACATTGATTTAAATTGTCAGGAAAGAAGAGGAAGGAATTTAAAAGGTAAAAAGGTATATGTGTTTAAAAATCCTAAAATCATTTTTAAGGTTGTATTTTTTCTCTAAAATTGTCTTTCTGAAAGTTATAAGAAGCAAAGTAAAAAAAATGAATGAATTTATTTAAACAAGTGAAGACCAAGTCTTTAAAATATTTTCTTGGATTTTCAAATTCTATTTGAGTTTTGTCTCTCTTAGAATTAAAAATGTCAGGCAAAGTGAGACCAGCTTGCTAGTAAATAAATACAATTAAAAAAAATAGAGGCAGCTCACTGGTAAGTGCTGCTATTTGAGCTATTTTTAGAACAGGCCAGCGGGCTACTCATCTGGTCCTTACGGGCTACCTGGTGCCCGCGGGCACCGCGTTGGTGACCCCTGCTTTAGCTTTTGGCTACTTAATATGTCCGTGTGGAAACTCGTTCGGTACACCTCCGAACTGAACCGAAACCCCCGTACCGAAACGGTTCAATACAAATACACGTACCGTTACACCCCTAGTTGTATCCTATTCTATTCCATTCTATTTTATGATGTCCCGCACATATTGTAAAATATTATAATATTATATATAATAAAGGCAGCCCGGGTTTTAATGAGTGCTAATTAAACGCTGGAGACCACACGATGACTGGCAGGAAACATTGCTGCATGTGACAGACATCTGGTGGAAGGATAAGTGAGGAGAAACCGGAAGAATAAAAAAAAATAAAAAAATAAATATGGCTGGCTGGTCGTGCAGCCCTGCACTTGAACCTGACTCGCAAGTGCTGTCAATCACGCCGGCAACAGCTGTCATGGTTCACTGGGCATGTACTCGGAGGATTTCAGTGTGTGTGGGGGTTGGGGTGTACACTGTATGTGAACATCTGGGATTAGCAGGCCTTTGTGAGGGTGAGTGTGTGTGTGTGTGTGGGGGGGGGGTGAGTGTGTATATTGATTCCAACAACCATCAGACATTGCTGTCATGACTCGGTTGGCATATTGAAAGGAGCGAAATAAATAAATGTTCCGCCTTTCTTAGCTGTTGCTCCGACATGGCTGCGGTGGCGTGTCCGTGTGCAGTCACGCAAAATAGGTGTGTGTGTGTGCGTTTAACTGCAACTCCTCCTGAACACTAAAGAGTGAGAATGGAAAGCGAGTTAAAGATGTGTCTAAACGTGCACCACTACTGTGTCGTGGGTGCTATTTTTTCGAGGAATACACCACACGGTGGCGCTGACATCAAACCTTATACGTTGACTTGACTTGGAAATCTTATCATACAGCTCAACGCGCTCGACAAAACACCTGCTGTAAATGTAGCCCCGGGTTGTACGGTACGGTGTTTCCCATAAACTGCCAAGATACCTGTGGCGGTGGGGGCGTGGCTATGGGCGTGGTCACTGTGACATCATCGAGTAATTTGCATAATTTACTACAATGATATGATTTTCTCTAAAAAGGCTCAAAAAATGTATACTTACTAATTAATTATAACAGTTTTGTTTTAAACGTCCATCCATCCATCCATCCATCCATCCATTTTACAATATAATTACAACACTTTATGTACATATTTATATACAGATTTGAACAATAAGTTATTCACTGAAATATATTTATTAATTGTGGTTCTTACAAAAAATATATCTTATTAAATATAAAAGCTAAAATGTCTCTTAAAGCTCTGCCCCTTTAATTAGTGCGTACTAAATCATTTTACTTTAGCCTACTACTACAACCATATTATTTACCAGCAACATAAAGTGAAACAGAGGCAGAGGTGTCCTGCCACAGTCAGTAACAAATAAACAGAAAACAGTAGTGGTCAAATACAAATAAGGCAACAAGAGAAGTATCCTACAGTTCTCTTTTGTAAAGTAAATCTGAACAGCCTATATGGGCATCTACATCAACTATATGATTTGCCTGAGAAGCTGGACAGGACAAAAAAAAAAAAAAATTAAAAAACATTTTTTATTTTTTTTTTTTATTTGTGGCGGACGTAATTCTTTCGTGGCGGGCCGCCACAAATAAATGAATGTGTGGGAAACACTGCGGTATATACCAGTAATAATAAAGTACAGCGGTTCAAATGAAATAAACAAGGCACAAGTACTTCAGTGATGCTTTTGGGTGGAAACTAGTGTTGTCCTGATACCAATAATATTAAAAAAAATGTATTTTCCATAAATCAGTCAGGCAGGAATACAAAACAGAACAAGCGTACCGCTAGCACGGGAAGATATGGTAAGCTAAAGGAAAAGCTTAGCACGGAACAAGGAAATAATAATCACCAACGTAACTTGTTGCATAAAGCAAACAAAACAGCCAGACAGAGTGCGGCAAAAAGCAGGAATACATAGCTGTCTGATTAATGCCCGGGAGCAGGTGAGTGTCCCGAACACTAATCGGAGGCAGGTGAAAAAAAATCAGCACCCATGGCAACCAAGAAACACAAACTCACACTGCAGAAACTGAAATGTAAGTAAGATGAAATATCTCAAATAAGGGTGATATTTGCTTATTTTCTGTCTGATAAGATCATTCTTCTCACTAAACATATTTTATGTTAGAGTGTTTTACTTGTTTTAAGGGTTTTGGTCCTAAATGATCTCAGTAAGATATTACAGCTTGTTGCTGAGATTTGACGACCTATATTGAGTAAAACATGCTTGAAACTAGAATATCAACTGTTGCAAAGCTGTGTCATCAACACTCACAAGTATAAAACTACTTTTTTAAAGTAATCATTTCTTATTTCAAGCATGAAAAAAAAATCATGACTTTGACACAATTGTGTCTCATAATTCAAACAGATGACAGCCAAATGGACTTTGCTGTTTTATTTTCAATGAAACAATAGAAAATACGTACTCATATAGTAGTACAGTTGGCACAGTACAGTAAACTGACAGTTAATATTCAAACAATTATCATGTGACATTTCTAACAATTTTGAACAGAAATTGTTCATGCACATTCATATAAATTCTTCAAAATTACAAATAAAAAGTTTTTGGCCGGGGGCCGGGCTGTATATATGCGCACTAACTGACTGAAAGAGCACGAACTTGGAGCGATGATGTCATGTTATCCATGGAAAAATGCATTTTTAGACCATATGATTTGCCTGAGTGGCTAGGAGACCCCGAGAGTAACAAGCGGTTGCCTTGTTGCCTTTCCATTAAGAACAATAAATTAGTTTTTAGTATAAGTTTGCTGGTTTCAAGAAATGTAATGCCGAGCGCATATCATTATGTCAAGATAATGGCACTAGCATTTACTTAATTTTAAGAATATTTTTCAACATATTGAGCAAAAATGTCTCTTTTTTTTTCTACCAAGAAAAGTGCACTTGTTATTAGTGAGAATATACTTATTTTAAGGTATTTTTGGGTTCATTGAAGTTAGCTAATTTTACTTGTTTTGGAAAGTCTTGACAAGCCAAATTTTCTTGATCTATTGGCAGATAATTTTGCTTAGTTCAAGTAAAATACCCCTAATTTTTGTATTTTTGTTTTTGTTTTTGAGCACTGACTTTTTGCAGTGCAGGGGTGCTGAAACACAACTAAGGGAGTCTTAAACTAAAACAAAACATGATCCGGGCAACGGATCATCACACCGATTACTTCTAGACCTCCACCCCAGATCCCACCTCACTCCTACCCACTTCTCCAAAGTGGGCTGGCTCAAGGTGGAGGACAGAGTTAAACAACTTGCACTGAGCCTAGTCTATAAAATCCTCTACACCTCCCTGATACTGAAGTACATGTCAAACTACTTCCTTAACGTAAATGACCGCCATAACCACAACACCAGGGGGAGCTCCACTAACCACGTTAAACCCAGATTCTGAACTAACAAAGGTCTTAACTCATTCTCTTTCTATGCCACATCAATATGGAATACACTCCCAACAGGTATAAAAGAAAGGGCATCTCTATCCTCCTTCAAAACCGCAATAAAAGTTCACCTCCAGGCAGCTACAACCCTAAACTAACACCCTCCCCGGATTGTTAATAATCAAATGTAAACAATCAAATGCAGATACTTTTTCTTATGCCTTCTGATCTCTCTCTCTCTCTCTCTCTCTCTATGTCCACTACTTGCTGTACATATCCTATAACAACCAAACCTACCCCCCCCCCCCCTCCACACCCCGGATTGTAAATAATGTAAATAATTCAATGTGATTATCTTGTGTGATGACTGTATTATGATGATAGTATATATCTGATAGTATATATCTGTATCGTGAATCAATTTAAGTGGACCCCGACTTAAACAAGTTGAAAAATTTATTGGGGTGTTACCATTTAGTGGTCAATTGTACGGAATATGTACTTCACTGTGCAACCTACTAATAAAAGTCTCAATCAATCAATCAAAAACCGTGTTTACCCTTCGTAAATGACTTAGCTAAAAATACAAGAAAAGACCAACTTGTGTGCCTATTGGAGGACATTTAGATGCTAACTGGCTGTTTAGCTTCGCAAAAGTCGGACTGCTTGTATCGGAGTGTTTATATTGGATATTTTAGATGCAAGCCGTTATAATCCAATACTTGTTTTTTTTTTACTTATACCAGACCGAAATACTTATCAGGACACCCATAGCACATACTTGCCAACCTTGAGACCTCCGAATTCGGGAGATGGGGGGTGTGTGTGTGTGCAGGCAGCATACCCCTTACCCTTCGAGCTGTCCTGGAATAACTGAAATTATTTTTTTCCAATTATTTTGGAACTTGCAAGCGTACTTCTTCTCCTTACTCGTCGTCGCCATGTCTCTTCTTTGTTCTTCTGCTTCGTCTCTGTTAATGTTTTTGGACATTACTACTTGCCGTAGTTTTGAAGCAATGCATGATGGGAATTCGGATGTTGTGTGTCAGTGTATTAACGTGCCGGCTGGAATAAACACACGCTGAGAAATAGCTCCGTGCCTGCCTACTTTATGGGTTATAGATAAACCTAAGGATAACGGAGACATATATAATGGTCTCCTTTTCAGGTGAGAGAGGATGCTAAAGCCTTTAAGGCACGACCACAATATTGTTGTTCGGGTGGAAATCGGGAGAAATTCGGGAGAATGGTTGCCCCGGGAGATTTTCGGGAGGGGCACTGAAATTCGGGAGTCTCCCGGGAAAATCGGGAGGGTTGGCAAGTATGCCATAGCATGCTTTTCACCAGCTATCAAACCATCTAATAAAAAGACAGCTGGCAGAAGCTCTAATAAAAAAACTGGAAAATAAATCCCGACCTTTTTAAAGACTGCATCTCGTCTAGTTCTTCATCCGTTAGTTTAAAAAGGTATTGCAGTCAGCGCAAATACAGAAACGGCGCCGAGTGTTTTCCTTCAGCGTTACGTCGATTGCACACAACCAGAACAGCGTACAAAAAAAAACCTTGAACCGTGTCGACTTTGCCACCTTTCACACCATTCTCTTACTTATTGATCACATGTCTACTGGCTAATTAAGACATGACCGCTAGCGGCGAGCCAGCACCGTCAAAGCTGCAGCTGCAGGGCCTGGGAAACGGGAGTCAGCTAATCCATAAACTGCTAATGTGCTCGTCCTCTCCACCCTCCTCGTGTCATTCTCAACATTGTCTCGCTTTTATTCCCCGTCTCTTTTGACCCTCCCCGGGTTTTCTCCTCGCATTGTCCTCAACCCTAAGCCATCCTATGAAACGGACATGAGAAAAGAAGACGTCCGGTGTCCAATACTAACAACCGTGGAGCCTTCATTGTTGGATTTGCGGTTCAAGGGCAACTTTAGCACTGATACCCAGAATCAGAGGAAGAAAAGAAAGACGTTGTATGCCTAAAAAAAAACCCAAGGAAGAGCAAAAAGTTGAATAAATGTTGGTCCGATGTTTTTTCAAATTTTTTGTTGTTGTAATTTTTCAAATTACAGGACCCTCTCCGTCCCCCAACAAATTGGGTGACATCAACCATTACTGGTGCACCACACTGATAGATGGCTCTAGGATAGGCCCTTAGGCACGAGCTGACTTATTCTGGTGTTGTGGGAAGCACAGATTGTACATTAGAATCCCGACGTCAGCCGTTGGGCTTTGTGCTATGGTTAGACTGGTGACCCCACTCACCAAATTAACACCCCTTGGAACTCCTGTTTCAGCGGCCTCTCTAACTCCCCGCCGCCGTTGAGACTAACCAACCTGACTCGTGACGCCGTTGAGGGACTTGCTGAACAACTTGCCCCGACCTCCCTCAGGGCCGTTCAGATCCGCATAGCCCTTGACCGCATCCTAGCCAAGGAAGAAGGAGTGTGTGCAATGTTTGGTGACCAATGCTGTACCTTCATTCCTAACAACAATGGCTCAGTTCAGAGGGCCTTAAAGGGCCTCCAGGCCCTGTCTAGGGACACATTAGGCAGGTGGACTGACCTAATTAAGTCTGTCTTGGTCTCCATTCGGAGTTTTTTTTTGGCCATCATAGCCTCATGCGGTTGCTTTATCGCCCCTTGGGCTAAGTGTCACTAAAGGGGGTCTAGCAAAGTGGTAACTTTAAGACTTTCGAGAATTGTTGGTTTACTTCCCTGACCATGACGACATTGACGTGGACTCCCTCCATCTATCTCCCATGTAAATAAGCTGTTGTTTTATTGCTAGCTTGCTCAAAGAAAAAAAACAGCACCTACTTTAATGTGGGGCGTGCTTTAGAAGTGTTTAACTAGTAGTAAAAGATCTTATAAGAAGATCTTAAAGGGGGAGTGATGGAACGAGATATTTTCCATATATCCATATTTAAGTGTTACTTCTTTCTAAAAACTCCTATAGTCATATTTACATCAGCTAATGTCTCGTGTGGTACAAAGTGCTTGGATTCGAGTGTCCTTGGTTAGAGTCAGAGCGCTGTCTTTGTTGAGACTGCCATTACATTCCTAAGATAAGAAGCACAGCTAGACTGGGGAAACAGCAGGTGGGGGGGGGGGGGACAGGAGAAGGAGGAAGTAGACAGGAGTTCCGGGGTTTTGGTAGACCGATCTGGACCGGGCTAGGGAACGCTTGGGTGCTGGATTGGTCTCATTATTGCCAAAGCTTTGACAATAAACAACGAAATACCAACTACTGCTTTTGGTGGTCAATTTAACATCAGCTTATTTGCCATTAAAAGAACTTGGGAGTGGACAGCAGACTTTGACTTCCTTGGGAGGAAGAGGTGTCGACGCAACAATTCAAGATAGAAGGCATCATGGGCCAGGTAATGTAATATTCCATTTTCCTATATTTTGTGTGTATCCTTTAGCGTGGCGACGTGTGTTTACTGATAGTCACACCATTGCTGTTCCGTGAATTGTAAGCTAGGGTTGTACGGTGTACCGGTATTAGTATAGTACCGCGATACTAATGAATCATTTTCGGTACTATACCGTATCTGAAAAGTACCAGTCCGCCAGCCCCCCCTGTCGTCGTCACCTCAAGATTCAAGATTCAAGATGCTTTATTGTTTTCCATTCTTTAACATGTACAAGACACATAC
>NC_084746.1:7164598-7219598 GCF_033978785.1 Entelurus aequoreus
GGTCGTGATTATCGAGAGTCGGTCCAAAGCTCACTGGCTTTGGACCGACTGACTAAGGATTCACAATAAAGGTGGGAAAAAACAGAAATCGCACACTCAAGGTGTGGAGATTTCTGCAGACCCATAGGAACGCGAAGCAGAGGAGATGAACACAACTGAAAAGGTGAACCATACTTTCTTCCTTTTGTGGAGAGTGCATATATTTTTAAGAGTTCTTTCTTTATTCATAGTCATGTTTAAAGCAGCTAATATGTTCCCATGTGTACACTTTGTGCTTGTATCTTATGTCCGCAAGTAAACTCTTGCGCTTTACCTTGAAGGCGTTGGAATGTGTATTGGGAGTATGATGTACTCCCTTTTTTTACCTTATCCGTTTAGATCAGTGGCCTAGTGGTTAGAGTGTCCGCCCTGAGATCGGTAGGTTGTGAGTTCTGTCTTTCTTCCATTCTTCCTTCCTTCCTTTCCACACAGGAATGGAACAAAACTGAATTGACACAATGTGAGCAAACTATCAGTAATGCCATCCATCCATCCATCTTCTTCCGCTTATCCGAGGTCGGGTCGCGAGGGCAGCAGCCTAAGCAGGGAAGCCCAGACTTTCCTCTCCCCAGCTAACTTCGTCCAGCTCCTCCCGAGGCGTTCCCAGGCCAGCCGGGAGAGATAGTCTTCCCAACGTGTCCTGGGTCTTCCCCGTGGTCTCTTGTGCCTGAAACACCTCCCTAGGGAGGTGTTCGGGTGGCATCCTGACCAGATGCCCGAACCACCTCATCTGGCTCCTCTCCATGTGGAGGAGCAGCGGCTTTGCGCTCCTCCCGGATGACAGAGCTTCTCCCCCTATCTCTAAGGGAGAGCCCCACCACCCGGCGGAGGAAACTCATTGCGGCCGCTTGTACCCATGATCTTGTCCTTTCGGTCATAACCCAAAGCTCATGACCATAGGTGAGGATGGGAACATAGATCGACCGGTAAATTGAGAGCTTTACATTCCGGCTCAGCTACTTATTCACCACAACGGATTGATACAGCGTCCGCATTACTGAAGACGCCGCACCGATCCGCCTGTCGATCTCACGATCCACTCTTCCCTCACTCGTGAACAAGACTCCGATGTACTTGAACTCCTCCACTTGGGGCAAGTTCTCCTCCCCAACCCGGAGATGGCACTCCACCCTTTTCCGGGCGAGAACCATGGATTCGGACTTGGAGGTGCTGATTCTCATCCCAGTCGCTTCACACTCGGCTGCGAACCGATCCAGTGAGGGCTGGAGATCTTGGCCAGATGAAGCCATCAGGACCACATCATCTGCAAATAGCAGAGACCTAATCCTGCAGCCACCAAACCAGATACCGCCCTGACTGCACCTAGAAATTCTGTCCATAAAAGTTATGAACAGAATCGGTGACAAAGGGCAGCCTTGGCGGAGTCCGACCCTCACTGGAAACGGGTCCGACTTACTGCCGGCAATGCGGACCAAGCTCTGACACTGATCATACAGGGAGCGGACCGCCACAATCAGACAGTCCGTTACCCCATACTCTCTGAGCACTCCCCACAGGACGTCGAATGCCTTCTCCAAGTCCACAAAGCACATGTAGACTGGTTGGGCAAACTCCCATGCATCCTCAAGGACCCTACCGAGAGTATAGAGCTGGTCCACAGTTCCACGACCAGGACGAAAACATCTAACTATCAGTAATGGACATGCAAAAACGATACGGATTAAATAAGATCTGCTTTCTCCTTACTTCTTTTTCAGACATGTTGAATTTAGCAAAATGTTAATTTGGGTTAACAGGTTCAAACTTCATGACTTCAAAGGCTTGGAGTGATGTTGTTATTCCTTTACTAGAATAACAAAGACTAATAAAATACACACACAAAAAACCAAAAGCCCCAGTCGTCCCTCAGAGGTATAAACAAGTTACTCAAATTCAATTTAGACAAAAATGAATAGTTTTAGACGAGCTACAAAGCATTATGCTGTTATTTTATGCTCCCCGATGTTCCCCCGAAGCCATCGTCTAACTCTGCATACCCCCCCCGCCTCCCCTCCTCCAGTGGGAATGGTGAGCTCATAAAAAGGCTCGCTGCTTCACACACTTCAACTATAGCAGACACTTAAAAGTAGTCTAAATTTGTAGCTCCTTCGCGCCGCCTTCGCGACAGGCTCGGCGCCCCGCAGGAAAAGCACACACGGGGAAGATCTAAACCCTCAGGATACCTGAGACGCTTCTTCAGTGGTCACACAGAGATTCGGAAGCAAAGCGTTATAATGATCATCTCGCATTTCATCTGCTGACATGTGAATATCCTTGTTGAGCGCCGCCTCCATCTTCCTCCCGCTGGAAAATATTCCTTTAGCTTGATGCCGTTTGGGGGAGGATTATCATTTATCGCGGCTTTGAAGCGGCAGGATTAGACAGGACTTGGCCCCAGTATATGGACCGCTGTGTCCATATAGGTTTATATTCAACCCACCAGCTCAGTGTTTGTTAAGACTATTGCCCCAATATCTAAGGAGAAACCTTTTTCATTTTGTGTAATTCCCAACAAAAGATGGCAGAGGTAGCTGTCACGGCTGTAAATGACATTTGTGTATGGGTTGTGCTCAAAATGCTTTGATGGAATACAGATAGCCTCAACGTTTAGTAATCATTACACAAATGATCAATGACTTATGGACAGTACCGTATTTTCCGGACCATAAGGCGCACTGTCGATGAATGGTCTATTTTTGATCTATTTTCATACTCTAGGTCAGTGGTTCTTAACCTGGGTTCGGTCGAACCCTAGGGGTTCGGTGAGTCGGGCTAAGGGGTTCGGCGGAGGTAAAGACACACCCGATCATCGTGTAAATAAAAACTTCTCCCTATCGGCATATTACGGATACGGCAACAGCAGAAGTCAGACTGATTTGCAGGTGTGTCATTTGTTGTGAGTTTATGCACTGTGTTGGTTTTGTTCTTTGGACAAGGTGATGATCATGCACGGTTCATTTTGTGCACCAGTAAAAAAAACATGGTAACACTTTAGTATGGGGAACATATTCACCATTAATTAGTTGCTTATTAACATGCAAATTAGTAACATATTGGCTCTAAACTAGTCATTATTAATGCCTTATTCGGCATGACCTTATTATAACCCTAACCCGCTAACCCTGGCCCTAACCCTCTACCCCTAACCCTAACCAAATAACTCTAAATTAAAGGCCTACTGAAAGCCACTACTACCGACCACGCAGTCTGATAGTTTATACATCAATGATGAAATCTTAACATTGCAACACATGCCAATACGGCCGGGTTAACTTATAAAGTGCAATTTTAAATTTCCCGCTAAACTTCCGGTTGAAAACGTCTATGTATGATGACGTATGCGCGTGACGTCAAACGTTGAAACGGAAGTATTTGGACGCCATTGAATCCAATACAAAAAAGCTCTGTTTTCATCTAAAAATTCCACAGTATTCTGGACATCTGTGTTGGTGAATCTTTTGCAATTTGTTTAATGAACAATGAAGACTGCAAAGAAGAGAGTTGTAGGTGGCATCGGTGTATTAGCGGCTGTCTGCAGCAACACAAACAGGAGGACTTTGAGGTGGATAGCAGACGCGCTATCCGACGCTAGCCGCCGACCGCATCGGTGATCGGGTGAAGTCCTTCGTCACACCGTCGATTGCTGGAATGCAGGTGAGCACGGGTGTTGATGAGCAGATGAGGGCTGGCTGGCGTAGGTGGATAGCTAATGTTTTTAGCATTGCTCTGTGAGGTCCCGTTGTTAAATTAGCTCCAATGGCGTCGTTAGCAACAGCATTGTTAACCTTTGCCAGGCTGGAAAGCATTAACCGTGTATTTTCAGGTCCATGGTTTAATAGTATTGTTGATTTTCTGTCTATCCTTCCAGTCAGGGGCTTATTTCTTTTGTTTCTATTTGCAGTTAAGCGCGATGCTATCACGTTAGCTCCGTAGCTAAAGTGTTTCGCCGATGTATTGTCGTGGAGATAAAAGTCACTGTGAATGTCCATTTCGCGTTCTCGACTCTCATTTTCAAGAGGATATAGTATCCGAGGTGGTTTAAAATACAAATCCGTGATCCACAATAGAAAAAGGAGAGAGTGTGGAATCCAATGAGTCAGCTTGTACCTAAGCTACGGTCAGAGCGAAAAAAGATGCGTCCTGCACTGCATTCTAGTCCTTCACTCTCACGTTCCTCATCCACAAATCTTTCATCCTTGCTCAAATTAATGGGGTAATCGTTGCTTTCTCGGTCCGAATCGCTCTCGCTGCATTGAAAACAATAGGAAAATGTGAGGAGCCTTTCAACCTGTGACGTCACGCTACTTCCGGTACAGGCAAGGCTTTTTTTATCAGCGACCACAAGTTGCGAATTTTATCGTCGATGTTCTCTACTAAATCCTTTCAGCAAAAATATGGCACTATCGTGAAATGATCAAGTATGACACATAGAATGGATCTGCTATCCCCGTCATCTTTGTTATAGCGGTGTAGTGTGCAAGGACGGGAGTGGAAGAAGTGTCAAAAGACAGACTTTACTTCAATCAATAACGGAGCAGCATCTTCTCATCCGGAAACAACCACACCGGAAATGTGTCCCGTGAAAATCCGTCCGACTAAAGTTCCTTGGGTGAATAATGTGAACTCACTACGCCGGTATGTTTTAGCGCTTTCATGGCGAGTTTACTGACAGATATAAATAAGGATTTTACATTACTTTATATTAGAAATGGCAACAGCGGAGGATGAATGTCCCATAACAAGAAAAAGAAGAAGCTTATCGACTACGGTGTCACCACGGACTACAAAGGCGGATGTGCGCAATTTTTCAGGATTTATGCAGATTCCAAATACAGATCAGCAGATGCCAGAAGGTAAGAAATGTTGCTTTTGCATAATATTGCGAAACCTTATACACACACCATAAAAATTATTGTATGTTTAATGCGCCGACAATCCTTCAAGCGGTGCGGATTCATAGCTTACCAAAGTCGTGCTAAAACATTTTGCTAGATTTTTGAGCGCCGTTTGTAATGTTCTATACTTTCAATGGAACATTTAAAATGTTGGTGTTTTTTACTTGAGACCCATCATAATGCAGTCTACACTTATCTCTTATGTTTGACTGCCATCTACTGGTCACACTTGTCAATACACCATGTACCAAATAAAATAGCTTCGAGGTGGGTAAGGTAAAGCAATTGTATTCCTTACATTAGGTTATAAGACACACTATCGAGTTTTGAGGGGAAAAAAAAATTTTTAAGTGCGCCTTATAGTACGGGAAATTTGGTAAGTCCCACCCCCAGCAAACCCGTTTTGCTTGATGGCCGCCATGATTTTCAACCAATCTTGCTCAAATTTGACAAACGTGTGCTTGTCATTGCCGTGTACCAAATGTGGCAGCGATGTGGCTAAAGTCCCGAAAGATACAGCGGGTGGTGTATTTTTTCAGTGAAATAATAGCGCAGGCAAATCAGTAGGGGGTGCATGTTTTGCCTAATTTTCACTATGGGTAGGGAACATTTTGACATGGCAATACCGCTATATAATATCAATTTTTAATGTCTCCATATCAGAATTGTAATCATTTTATTTTCAAGGCCTATTTTAGGGTGATTTTAACTCAACAACGATTGCCGCACTTCTTTGATTGATTGATTTAAACTTTTATTAGATTGCACAGTACAGTACATATTCCGTACAATTGACCACTAAATGGTAACACCCGAATAAGTTTTTCAACTTCTTTAAGTCAGGGTCCACTATGCAAAGTGACATTTAAGTGTGAAAAAAACCACTCTGTACAATTGAAATTAATGGAACATTTGAATTAAAAAAATGTTGACTTGTTTGTTCAATCAATTATTCAATTAAGTCATTCAGTGTACAAGTTAATTAAATATGCTGGTATCGTATCGTGACACCTTACCAATACCTAAACCAATTGTTTGCTGTTTTGTGTGCAGCATTTCAAGAGTAGAAGAGTTAGCTTACACTGGGGCCTTTTAATTATTTTTTGTCATGCTCCCACACCCCCAACGCCCCGGCACATACTTTTTTAATGCCCCCCCGAATTGAAATACTATTGAGAACTTGATAATATTTATGGTCAGCCTGCCGTGCACTGTTGCCACCTGTATTGTTCAAGCGTGAATACGTACGGTAATAGTGAATGCCTCTCATGGCCCGCTGACATCTTAGTGCCCGCCTCACTATTCAACAGTGGCGGGCCGTGCGTTTCCCACCTAGGCTGTCAGTGATGTCCGACTTCAAAGATTGCCTCTCAAAATACCATAATTGAAGTCCCCGCATAACCATTGCTGGAGAAATAATATACAGGAACACAATTACGCCCTACTGGTCATTAAATCACATCAACAGTGTACAAAACGGGTTATTTTCTGGCGCATTTAAAAATCAATTAAAACGCATCAGCAATTAAAACATATCTTACGTGGTACTGTCAAAATTAAAATTGCAAAAAACATATTAAAAGTGAAAAAAATATATATTTGAACTCACCATTAGTAGGACCTATTCGACGCCGTATAAGCCAGTGGTACCCCACGTCGTCGGCTTATTCGAGTGGAAATGGCAAGCATTTCCCCATTTCATCGCCAGAACAGCTGAGCTAGCTTCCGGATGTTGGCCGACATCGTCTTACAAGACGTAGTTTCTCTTTAAATATCCTTCTTGAAAATGGCCTTGCAAATGTATACCTGCCAACTAATCAACGTTTTATTTTCCTTCTGTGCTATCCCGGTCTGGCTACGGCACTAAATTGAAACTTGTGATTGGATACTCACTTTGGCATGACATCTCGTGTGGATACTCACTTTGGCATGACAAGTGAGTATCCAATCACAGTCTCGTTAACATCAGGCTACCTAGATAGGCTACTGTCAACAACTTGTGATCTGATTGCATTTAAAAATCAATTATAACGTATCAGCAATTAAAACAAATCTTACGTGAAGGGAATAGTATTTATATAGCGCTTTTCTCTAGTGACTCAAAGCGCTTCACATTGTGAAACCCAATATCTAAGTTACATTTAAACCAGTGTGGGTGGCACTGGGAGCAGGTGGGTAAAGTGTCTTGCCCAAGGACACAACGGCAGTGACTAGGTTGGAACGAACCAGGAACCCTGAAGTTGCTGGCACGGCCACTCTACCAACCGAGCTGTACCGCCCCACGTGGTACTGTCAAAATTTAAATTGCAAAAAATATATTAAAAGTGAAAAAATAAAATATTCAAACTCACAATTAGTAGTACCTATTCAACGCCGTATAAGCCAGTGGTACCCCTCGTCGTCGGCTTATTCGAGTGGAAACAGCGAGCATTTCATCGCCAGAACAGCTGACCTAGCTTCAGGATGTTGGCCGACATCGTCTTACAAGAAGTAGTTTCTCTTTAAATACCCTTCTTGAAAATGACCTCGCAAATGTATATCTGCCACCTAATCAACGTTTTGTTCTCTTTCTCTGCTATCCCGGTCTGGCTACGGCACTAAATTGAAACTTGCGATTGGATACTCACTTTGGAATGACAAGTGAGTATCCAATCACAGTCTCGTTAACATCAGGCTACCTCGATAGGCTACTGTCAACAACTTGTGATCTGATTGGCTATCACAACTGTCTCTTAACTCTATGTGTTCTCAAATTCATCCGCTCGATGAGTATCCAACCACAGGACGTGTAAACGTCACGTTCAACGTGAGGCCTTCAGAAGGCCTTACTGACAACAACTCGTAATCTGATTGGCTATGGCAACTGTCTATCAACTGTATGTGCCCGTTCACGGACGCCCGCATTGTTGATTCTGAAGGCCCCGGCAGATTTGGTACGGCACGGCAACAGAAGATAGCTGAATTCTGATTGGATACAAACTACAAACTGAGCTGAGCCAGAGGGCAAAGCTCTCGGTCTACCGAGCTATCTACATTCCTACTCTCACCTATGGTCATGAAGTGTGGGTCATGACCGAAAGAATAAGATCGCGGATACAAGCGGCCGGAATGAGTTTCCTCAGAAGGGTGGCTGGCATCTCCCTTAGAGATAGGGTGAGAAGTTCAGTCACCCGAGAGAGACTCGGAGTAGAGCCGCTGCTCCTTCGCTTAGAAAGGAGCCAGCTTAGGTGGTTCGGGCATCTCGTGCGGATGCCTCACGAGCGTCTCTCTAGGGAGGTCCTCGTTGCACGTCCCACTGGGAGGAGACCCCGCGGCAGACCAAGGACCAGATGGGGGGATTACATCTCCTCTCTGGCCTGGGAACGCTTCGGGATTCCCCAGGAGGAAGTTGCTAATGTTACTCTGGAGAGGGAAGTCTGGGGATCTCTGCTGGAGCTGTTGTCTCTGCGACCCGATTCCGGATAAGCGGTTGAAGATGGATGGATGGATGAAAGACTAATTATTTTCTGGGATTCTTGTTCTGAAATGTGTGCACCTGACTTCAAAATCTACCTTCACACAAACAAACAAACAAACAAAAATGGAGCTGTTTGGCCACAATACCCAGCAATATGTTTGGAGGAGCTGAGCCAGAAGGCAAAGCTCTCGGTCTACCGAGCTATCTACATTCCTACTCTCACCTATGGTCATGAAGTGTGGGTCATGACCGAAAGAATAAGATCGCGGATACAAGCGGCTGAAATGAGTTTCCTCAGAAGGGTGGCTGGCATCTCCCTTAGAGATAGGGTGAGAAGTTCAGTCACCCGAGAGAGACACGGAGTAGAACCGCTGCTCCTTCGCTTGGAAAGGAGCCAGCTTAGGTGGTTCGGGCATCTCGTGCGGATGCCTCACGAGCGTCTCTCTAGGGAGGTCCTCGTTGCACGTCCCACTGGGAGGAGACCCCGCGGCAGGCCAAGGACCAGATGGGGGGATTACATCTCCTCTCTGGCCTGGGAACGCTTCGGGATTCCCCAGGAGGAAGTTGCTAATGTTACTCTGGAGAGGGAAGTCTGGGGGTCTCTGCTGGAGCTGTTGTCTCCGCGACCCGATTCCGGATAAGCGGTTGAAGATGGATGGATGGATGAAAGACTAATTATTTTCTGGTATTCTTGTTCTGAAATGTGTGCACCTGACTCCAAAATCTACCTTCACACAAACAAACAAACAAACAAAAATGGAGCTGTTTGGCCACAATACCCAGCAATATGTTTGGAGGAGCTGAGCCAGAAGGCAAAGCTCTCGGTCTACCGAGCTATCTACATTCCTACTCTCACCTATGGTCATGAAGTGTGGGTCATGACCGAAAGAATAAGATCGCGGATACAAGCGGCCGAAATGAGTTTCCTCAGAAGGGTGGCTGGCATCTCCCTTAGAGATAGGGTGAGAAGTTCAGTCACCCGAGAGAAACTCGGAGTAGAGCCGCTCCTTCGCTTGGAAAGGAGCCAGCTTAGGTGGTTCGGGCATCTCGTGTGGATTCCTCACCAGCGTCTCCCTAGGGAGGTCCTCGTTGCACGTCCCACTGGGAGGAGACCCCGCGGCAGGCCAAGGACCAGATGGGGGGATTACATCTCTTCTCTGGCCTGGGAACGCTTCGGGATTCCCCAGGAGGAAGTTGCTAATGTTACTCTGGAGAGGGAAGTCTGGGGGTCTCTGCTGGAGCTGTTGTCTCCGCTACCCGATTCCGGATAAGCGGTTGAAGATGGATGGGTGGATGAAAGACTAATTATTTTCTGGTATTCTTGTTCTGAAATGTGTGCACCTGACTCCAAAATCTACCTTCACACAAACAAACAAACAAACACAAATGGAGCTGTTTGGCCACAATACCCAGCAATATGTTTGGAGGAGCTGAGCCAGAAGGCAAAGCTTTCGGTCTACCGAGCTATCTACATTCCTACTCTCACCTATGGTCATGAAGTGTGGGTCATGACCGAAAGAATAAGATCGCGGATACAAGCGGCCGGAATGAGTTTCCTCAGAAGGGTGGCTGGCATCTCCCTTAGAGATAGGGTGAGAAGTTCAGTCACCCGAGAGAGACTCGGAGTAGAGCCGCTGCTCCTTCGCTTGGAAAGGAGCCAGCTTAGGTGGTTCGGGCATCTCGTGCGGATGCCTCACGAGCGTCTCTCTAGGGAGGTCCTCGTTGCACGTCCCACTGGGAGGAGACCCCGCGGCAGGCCAAGGACCAGATGGGGGGATTACATCTCCTCTCTGGCCTGGGAACGCTTCGGGATTCCCCAGGAGGAAGTTGCTAATGTTACTCTGGAGAGGGAAGTCTGGGGGTCTCTGCTGGAGCTGTTGTCTCCGCGACCCGATTCCGGATAAGCGGTTGAAGATGGATGGATGGATGGATAAAACTACAAACAACAGCACTGGAAGGAGCATAATATGACATGAAGAGAATATGAATACTTTTAGATATTTAGGGAAAGTAAATTAAATAATAATTGTATCTTTAATCATGATCATGATTTCTGGTTATGTTAGGCCAGCAGAGAAGGTCTTGATGGCCCTGAAGGTCTTGATGGCCCTGACGGCCCACCACTGCTATTTAAGAAACACTGACTTACACACATAAATACGTGACTAAAGTTGTTTTCTTTCAATTCCATTGAGTTTAATGAGGAAAATGCCCTCAGAGATATTGCAACATGGTGGTGTCCATTCATTCTATTCATATATGTCTCCAGGTTAGCTGGCTCTGCAAATCCCTCCATGCCCGACTGAGAGTTGATCAGCGTTTACAAAGAATTCTTGGAAGACGCCGCCATACTGGGATAAGGCTTTTCACATTTGGCTGTAGCCGGAAGGCGTCGTCGGGATGTCTAATCAGCCTCTTACCCACCATTCTTCCATCACCTTCTTCCGAGCAATCTATAGCTCTACCTCTGGACACAAACGGTACAGTCATTTTATTTTATTTGAGGAGTTTCTTTTTTAGTGGGAAAAATTGTATTTGATGCCCAAGAGGCAGTGGGAGTTAAAAAAAAAAAAAAAATATATATATATACATATATATATATTGGATGAATAGCTTGTTGTCCTACCTTTCCTGCTCTTTCTAATGAATGGCAAAATAACGTATCAGTGGGAGATGCAGTTTTGTGCTCGGAGGGTAATGTTTTAGAGAGGGAATATGAAGAATCTGACTGCACAACATGTACAGTCCTTTTTTTGTGTGTGGTTCCGGGTCTAACTTTGATAAACGGATTCCAGTTAAGCAGGAATTATCAATGCATCCAATATTCTTAGAGGTACAAAAAAATGTTTAGGACCTTCTAAATAAGTGTATTAGTAGATTGCACAGTACAGTGCATATTCCGTACAATTGACCACTTCATGGTAAGAAGATGTCAGGTTCAAACACTGATGACATCTATTAAACAGACAAGAAGCAAGGAATTAAACAGACAGAATAAATGTGGCTCAATGAGGAGAAACGCGTAGACCTGTACCCTTGCACAGTGTCCCACCATGCTCTGACGAAAGATTGTACGCCTCCTCTTTTATTTGGACTTTTCCTGATTACATGGCAACAGCTCTTTCTAAAGGGAAGGGGGTCGTAAACAGCCGTCGCCTTTGGTTACAAAACAGTTCAAAGAAAAGGTGCCTGGAGGGGGGTCAGGTCCTGCTTCCTCTACGCTTTGTAGATCGCGGGCCAAGACAAAATCTTCCTGTGGATTACAACACATCAAAGAAACCGACACCTTCATGTCGCTTCCCATCCTACACAGTGGAGTTTTACAAGCCTTTTGATTGGTAAAATCAAAGACAGCTTTTGTCTGCTCACCGGGAACTCATTGAAACACAAAGTTTTGTGACAACTTAGATACAATTATTCTGACAGTAACACCCAAATAAGTTTTTCAACTATGTTAATCAAGTCACGGTACAAATATATACTATCAGCATAATACTGTCATCACACAAGTTAATCATTAGAGTATATACATTGAATTATTTAAAATCCTGGGGGTGGGATGTTTCAATATAGCAGCCACACAATTTCGCCAATATAGTAGCCCTATTGTAACACTTAATTTAAGACAAAATATGTCAAATATATTATATAGTACAATACAATGTAATGGTTTTTCTTTCATTTGCAATGCAGGCAAAGGACGACTGTATTGTATTTTCCCTCGGAGGGCAGGAGTGGGAATAAAACATACAGATTTTATGAGCGGTACAATTTAACCAGCAGCATTATAAATGTGTTGGACCGCGAAAGCAGCTTCAAGGTAGACTGGATGTTAATAAGCAGGAGAGCATCGACCCTCAAACAAACACATGAGTTGGTTTATTGGACCGCCATGAAAACTTCACCTGTTAATATCACTTTGCTCAAAAAGGTTCATTATGTCTTCTTGTTCATATACGTTTTCAAATGTTCTTGTTCTCTGACCATATTTTCCGTATATTAGATGGAATTTGTACTGTTAGAATAATGATGTGTAAGTTACCACACAACTCTTATGCTTAAAGGCCGTTGCTGTAGTTATTATCAATTGTGCTGAAGTTTTACTTTTCTATCTGTGCAAAGCGAGTCGTCTCGTATCAGTGTTTGTTTCCGGAATCGGCCTGCTGACTGCCAAGGGCGAACATCGAGTGCCGTGACGCAGACAGAGCAGAGACAGGGCAATATCACAAGTGTCAGCACATTTGCATTTCATTAATAGTCATATATTGTGTCTAACTGGGGCTGCTGAGATGACCCCCCTTCCTTCAGCGGCAGCCTCGGTGAGGTAACCAGGGACCTCCCAAATAAATAGAGGAAGCACGTGGGCAGGATTTTAGAGCGTAGTTTGGATCTGTAACTAAAGTACAGCCCAAACGTCTCTCCTCATTGAGCAAAATTTAACTCTGTCTCTGCATGATTCCTTGCTTCTTGTCTGTTTAATAGATGTCATCAGTGTTTGAACCTGACAGTACCTAGGTAAAAAAATCCCATCTAATATACAGAAAATATGGTCTGATTACAAGAACATTTCTTAAAGTCTTAATATCACTTCTCTGAGTTGTATGTAGTGCTTGTGCAAACATGCAATGTTTATTTCAAAACATAGGTTTTTATTGATATACAGCGCATAACTTCGCCAGATGAGGTTTTGAACATAAATGTAAACATTCTAATTATAGTCGGGGGCTTTGTAGTTAAACAATGAAGACGTATCAATCTCTCCTGGATTTTGCGATAATTCACACGAATTCGGTTCCCACGAACTAGGCCAACAACTTACTCGTACATTTTGTCCAATCAGCATCATTTTTGACAATATATCAAGTAGAGATGTCCGATAATATCGGCCTGCCGATATTATCGGGCGATATATGCGTTAAAATGTAATATCGGAAATTATCGGTATTGGTTTTTTTTATTATCGGTATCGTTTTTTTATTTTTATTTATTATTATTATTTTTATTTTTTTAATTAAATCAACATAAAAAACACAAGATACACTTACAATTAGTGCACCAACCCAAAAAACCTCCCTCCCCCATTTACACTCATTCACACAAAAGGGTTGTTTCTTTCTGTTATTAATATTCTGCTTCCTACATTATATATCAATATATATCAATACAGTCTGCAAGGGATACAGTCCGTAAGCACACATGATTGTGCATGCTGCTGGTCCACTAATAGTACTAACCTTTAACAGTTAATTTTACTCATTTTCATTCATTACTAGTTTCTATGTAACTGTTTTTATATTGTTGTACTTTCTTTTTTATTCAAGAATTTTTTTTAAATTTATTTATCATATTTTACAATTTTTTTTTAAAAAGTACCTTATCTTCACCATACCTGGTTGTCCAAATTAGGCATAATAATGTGTTAATTCCACGACTGCATATATCGGTTGATATCGGTATCGGTTGATACCGATATCAACCGATACCTCCTACTAGGGTTGTCTCGATACCAATATTTTGGTACCGGTACCGGTTCTCCGGCGCCACAGTCCGGGACTGGAGAAGGTTATTGGCTGCAAGCTCCCGTCCCTCCAGGACCTGTTCTCCTCCAGGACCAGGAAGCGTGTGGGTCGGATCACAGCTGACTCTTCTCACCCTGGACACAAACTATTCTCCCCTCTCCCCCTCAGGCAGGAGACTACGGTCCATCCAGACCCACACCTCCCGCCACCTGAACAGTTTTTTCCCCTCGGCCATCAGGCACATGAACAATAACAAGATCAGATAGCTCAGTTACAGCTCATTACCTATTCTGTGTTTTGTCATCATCTATGATCTATCATCATCATCATCGGCGGTCACTCGAGGCGAGTATGACGATCCTCCTGGTAGGGGGGTATCCCTCTATGGAGGATGCCTGTGCGTGACTTAGTTTAACGTGGGGAGACTGGTGCACGGACAGTCACCACATGATCCTTGACAGAATCGGGTCAGGGTCCAGTGGCGTGGAGTCCAAGACGACTGGGGACCCTTTTCTGCTGCAGCCTTCTGCCGCCATCGCAGCCGTTGTAGTAGTTCTTAAATCTACCGCCTCTGTAGAATTTGCACCTGGCTCGCTGACAACAAGCTATCCATACACTTGGGTAAAACGGAATCCATCCTATTTGGGTCCCACATCAACCTTAAGAAAGTCAATGACTTCACTATAAAAGTGGGTGACATTGTTATCACCAGGAAAGATGAGGTCACCTACCTAGGTTCCATTCTAGAGGCTAATCTTTCCTGTGATACAATGGCAACCAAGGTAATCAAAAAGGTCAACCAACGAACGAGATTTCTCTATAGAATCTCCTCTCTGGTCAACAAAAGCACCATGAGGATTCTAGCGGGAACTCTCATTCAACCCTTTTTCGACTACGCATGCACTTCCTGGTACCCTAGCACCTCCAAAACCCTCAAATCTAGACTCCAAACATCCCAGAACAAGCTAGTCAGATTACTTCTAGACCTCCACCCCAGATCACACCTCACTCCTACCCACTTCTCCAAAGTGGGCTGGCTCAGGGTGGAGGACAGAGTAAAACAACTTGCACTGAGCCTAGTCTATAAAATCCGCGACACCTCCCTGATACCGAAGTACATGTCAAACTACTTCCTTAACGTAAATGACCGCCATAACCACAACACCAGGGGGAGCTCCACTAACCACGTTAAACCCAGATTCCGATCTAACAAAGGTCTTAACTCATTCTCTTTCTGTGCCACATCAATGTGGAATGCACTCCCAACAGGTGTAAAAGAAAGGGCATCTCTATCCTCCTTCAAAACCGCAATAAAAGAACACCTCCAGGCAACTTCAACCCTAAACTAACACCCAATCAATCAATCAATTCCGCCTGCTCTGCCGTTGAGGTCTTCACCGTATTCCTGGCTAGGGGGCAGTCAGGTACTAGGCCTTTGCCGAGGGCCACCTGGGGTAATAGTAGTTAACCTCCTAGTGCCCCATGACCCCATAGAGGAGCCTCCACTGCCGGATGCACTTTAACGTCATGCCCAGGACACCCATTCACACACACATTCACAAACTGATGGCGGGAGCTGCCATGCAAGGCCCTAACCACGACCCATCAGGAATCAAGGGTGAAGTGTCTTGCCGTCCCCCGTTGGGAGAGTGGCCGTGCCAGCAACCTGAAGTTTCCTGGTTCAACCCCCAGCTTCTACCAACCTCGTCTCGTCCGTTGTGTCCTTGAGCAAGACACTTCACCCTTGCTCCTGATGGGTCGTGGTTAGGGCCTTGCATGGCAGCTCCCGCCATCAGTGTGTGAACGGGTGAATGTGGAAATAGTGTCAAGTATAACCCATTTACCATTTACAATGATTGCTTATGACATCTGTGCACATTGTACATTATCAGCTGTAGATCAGTCCCCCAGAACGCCCCCTAGATCAAACCCCGAGTCTTCTAATTAAACAGCTCAACATTTGGAAGGACCTGCAAACTCTGAGCGTCCCCACCGTTCCTCCAGCGACACGTCCCTGATGATTTCCATTTAATCACTCGCAAATGCTTTTAATTACAAGATTAGTCTACTGCCAATTTGCCAAAAACGTGCTAATGGTGCTAATTTGCCATTGAGGCCGACTGAATTCCAATTAGGCGCCGACTGTTCCATTTCACATCGCCGGCTTCCTCTCCTGATGGCTCGTTACTAGCCTGGTTATGCTCGCATAAACCGGCCGCAGCCGGCAACACGATACCAATTTGGAGAGCAGCTGTAGATGTTTTATGATCGGCGTGTGGGCCATTTGCCGGCGCCGTGAAAAGACAACGTTTCCATTCCCCTGGAACACAGCACGACCCACAGCGGCTTTTTAACTTGTCCTAATTAAACATATCCAATGTTGTGTAAACGTGTGTATTTTATCGTTGGGAGTAAGTGTATGGGGAGTAATATCTCAATTGACTCAAGGTGATTGGATGCTTTATAGTTATACTGGGTATGACCCGATCTGGGTTTTATTCTGCCAATTCTGATCATGCATGAGTGAGATCGGCCGATACCGATCACATTTTTATGTATTTATGGTGAGTGCTATTGACAGTGTAACAACATATATATTAAGAAATATAAAAATAGCGTATTTCATGCCACACAATTATTTGATCGAAACAAAGTCAATAACACACAGGGTTTCCCACACATTCATTTATTTGTGGCGGCCCGCCACGAAAGAATTACGTCCGCCACAAATAAAAAAAATTAAAAAAAATTAAAATTAAAATAAAAAAAAAATATTTTATTTTATTTTATTTTTTTATTTTATTTTTGTCCTCTCCAGCTTCTCAGGCAAATTATATAGTTGATGTAGATGCCCATATCGGCTGTTCAGATTTACTTTACAAAAGAGAAGTGTAGCAAAGGGTATAAAAAAGGGTGCAAAGTCTGCAGGCAGTAGGAAACACATGGTTAAGTGTAGGGCAGGGGTCTCAAACATGCGGCCCGCGGGCCAATTGCGGCCCGCGAGACGTTATTTTGCGGCCCCCACCTTAATATGAAAGATTAATGTTAGTGCGGCCCGCGAGTTTTAAATGAATGGCGCTTAACAGCGTTGTGTGAGGAGCTGAAGGAATCTACCAATCACGGTGTGGTATATGTCTCTCTACAATATTGAGGGCACGCCATGATGGCGCTGCCTTTAATGTCACCTGACATCACGCAGTCTTTTTCGCCATACTAACAGCGTGCCCGCCCAGTCACGTGTTGTGTGCGGCATCTGCATGTACACACAAGTGATTGCAAGACATACTTGAGCAACAGTCATACAGGTCTGACTGAGGGTGTTCATATAACCAACTTTAACACTCTTACAAATATGCGCCACACTGTGAACCCACACCAAACAAGAATGACAAACACATTTCGGGAAAACATCCACACCTAAACAAAACATAAACACAACAAAACAAATACCCAGAATCCTTTGCAGCCCTAACTCTTCCGGGCAAAAACACCCCCGCTACCCCCAACCCCGCCAATCTTTTCTTGCGGCCCAGCCTCACCCAGTTTCTGCATCCAGTGGCCCCCAGGTAAATTGAGTTTGAGACCCCTGGTGTAGGGAGTAAAACTGATGGCAGTCTAAAGTTCAAGATTTTTGGAGCTCTTTGTTCAGTGGATCAGATGTTTGATGAAGCTCTGTGTCTATCTACCACCACTACTGTTTTCTGTTTATTTGTTACTGACTGTGGCAGGACACCTCTGCCTCTGTTTCACTTTATGTTGCTGGTAAATAATATGGTTGTAGTAGTAGGCTAAAGTTAAATTATTTAGTATGCACTAATTAAAGGGGCAGAGCTTTGAGACATTTTAGCTTTTACATTTTATAAGATATATTTTTTGTAAGAACCACAATTAATAAATATATTTCAGTGAATAACTTATTGTTCAAATCTGTATATAAATATGTACATAAAGTGTTGTAATTATATTGTAAAATGGATGGATGGATGGACGTTTAAAACAAAACTGTTATTATTAATTAGTAAGTATACATTTTTTGAGCCTTTTTAGAGAAAATCAAATCATTGTAGTAAATTATGCAAATTACTCGATGATGTCATGGTGACCACGCCCATAGCCACGCCCCCACCGCCACATGTATCTTGGCAGTTTATGGGAAACACTGACACACCATAACTAAACAAAATCAAAAACTACTCTCTGTCATGATCCGTGGCTCGGATCATGTTTTTGTTATATTCTGTTAGTTTTGGACTCCCTTAGTTCCTGTTTTTGTGCAACCTTGTTTGTTTTTAGTTACCATGGGTGCTTATTGTTTCCACCTGTCTCTGATTGGTGCTCGGGACGCTCACCTGTTTTCCGAGCACTAATCAAAGGGACTAATTAAGCCTGCCTTTGCCGGTCAGTCGGCCTGACTTCATTGTTTGCGTCATGCAACAAGTTACGTGAGTATTCCTTGTCGTTTGCCTATGCTAAGTGGTAGCCTTAGCTTCGAGTGCGATCGGCACGTTGTTCCGTCGGCTTGTTTCCTGTTTTGGCACATGTTCGGGTTTTGTTCCTACCTGCACGTTCTGTCACGTGTGGAGGGGTCGCAGCTTGCTGTGAGGTTCGTTCCCCCCAAGATGCAAAAGGACCACTCCGGACAGGACGTGCAGGTAGGAACATGATTTATTCTGAAAAACTCGAACAAGTGCCAAAACAGGAAACAAGCCGACAGAACAACACTCGAAGCTACGGCTACCACTTAGCATAGGCAAAAGACAAGGAATACTCACGTAACTTGTTGCATGAAGCAAACAATAAAGTCAGGCCGACTGACCGGCAAAGGCAGGCTTAAATAGTCCCTCTGATTAGTGCTCGAAAACAGGTGAGCGTCCCGAGCACCAATTTAGAGACAGGTGGAAACAATAAGCACCCATGGTAACTAAAAACAAACAAGGGTGCACAAAAACAGGAACTAAGGTAGTCCAAAACTTTCTTGTCTTTTGCCTATGCTAAGCACTGGATAAGAGATGCAATTGTCTGTCAGAAGCCCAGAAACTCACTGACCTTTTATACACACACATTAATTACAAACAGACATGTCCCAGGTGAGGATTGGAACCTTGATTAGCCATTCAAACCTGTTTGTGTCAACTTCTGTGCATGTTATCAGATCAAAGTCACTGGGGTATGTAAACTTTCCATCGGGGTCATTTGGGTACTTTCTTTTGTCATTCTGATTTAAAAAGAGTAAACACATTTGTTTGCCAATAAATAGCTTCACACAATCATTAAGCATGAGTGTGTTATCATTCATATTGTCTGAAGAATGGCCAAAAAAATCATAAATTCTCTCAGGGTATGTAAACTTATGAGCACAACTGTATATGATTTGCTTGAGTAGCTGGACAGGACAAAAAAACAACATAATAATAATTAATTTGTACACATTAACAAAACACCAAAAAAAAATATTTTGTAAAAATAAAAATATCAATCTAATCACTCTATTAACAATCAAACACTGATACTACCCTTGGTATCAACACTACCAATAGATGGATTGATCCGCCCTCCTCTTACATGTACGCCTGGCTGCCACACACCAACAATTGCTGTTATATTATCCGCCCTCAAACTCTGATTAATCTTCTAGTTAATTTCCTGTTAATATCTGCTTAATATGCGCTTCCAAAACTTTTCTTCTGCAGTTTCATGCATGTTTGTCTAATTCAGCTTGTTCTTACTCGCTGTGTAACATTGTTAGCCTCGCCCCCCTGGTCTTCCAGTATTAATGGTACTTAAAAGAAATGTACTTTATTTGATCCAATTGACTTTTATGAACTTAGGTTAGTGCAGAGCTACTCAATTACGGAAGGTTCGAGAGCCCAAGGTTTCAGGGGCCGGACATCATAATTTGGATGTTTCTTTAGAGAGTGCCTCCGCAGGCTATATTCCTTTGAGACTGTTTAGTTATTTACAATGTAAACACATCAGCTTTCATGCTGCACTGTCAATAAATGCATTATTCTGCCCTCGCTACTCCTTTCCAGCGTGTGCAGCTCGACGATACTTAACAGCCTGAAGAAACAGGAGCAAAGTTTTGTTGACGATTGGTGTTCCTTCTTTTGAAATATTTTTATTCCTCAGTTTTATTTCTTTATACCATCCATCCATTTTTCTACCACTTGTCCCTCTCAAGGTCGCAGGGGTGGCTGGATAGTCTTCACCTCATTGCAGGGTACAGATAGATAGACAACATTTGTCTTCCTTTCGGTTTGAAAGACTAAAAATTAGAGCTGTCCGATAATATCGGACGATAAATGCTTTAAAATGTAGTATCAGAAATTATCGGTATCGGTTTCAAAAAGTAAAATGTATGACTTTTTAAAACGCCGCTGTGTACACGGACGTAGGGAGAAGCACAGAGCGCCAAAAAACCTTAAAGGCACTGCCTTTGCGTGCCGGCCCAATCACATAATATCTACGGCAGGGGTCACCAACGCGGTGCCAGCGGGCACCAGGTAGCCCGTAAGGACCAGATGAGTAGCCCACTGGCCTGTTCTAAAAAATAGCTCAAATAGCAGCACTTACCAGTGAGCTGCCCCTATTTTTTAAATTGTATTTATTTACTAGCAAGCTGGTCTCGCTTTGCTCGACATTTTTAATTCTAAGAGAGACAAAACTCAAATAGAATTTGAAAATCCAAGAAAATATTTTAAGGACTTGGTCTTCACTTGTTTAAATAAATTCATTATTTTTTTTACTTTGCTTCTTATAACTTTCAGAAAGACAATTTTAGAGAAAAAATACAACCTTAAAAATGATTTTAGGATTTTTAAACACATATACCTTTTTACCTTTTAAATTCCTTCCTCTTCTTTCCTGACAATTTAAATCAATGTTCAAGTAAATTTATTTTTTTTATTGTAAAGAATAATACATAAATTTTAATTTATTCTTCATTTTAGCTTCTGTTTTTTCGACGAAGAATATTTGTGAAATATTTCTTCAAACTTATTATGATTAAAATTCAAAACAATTATTCTGGCAAATCTAGAAAATCTGTAGAATCAAATTTAAATCTTATTTCAAAGTCTTTTGAATTTCTTTTAAAATTTTTGTTCTGGAAAATCTAGAAGAAATTATGATTTGTCTTTGTTAGAAATATAGCTTGGTCCAATTTGTTATATATTCTAACAAATTGCAGATTGGATTTTAACCTATTTAAAACATGTCATCAAAGTTCTAAAATTAATCTTAATCAGGAAAAATTACTAATGATGTTCCATAAATTCTTTTTTTAATTTTTTCAAAAAGATTCGAATTAGCTAGTTTTTCTCTTCTTTTTGCCGGTTGAATTTTAAATTTTAAAGAGTCGAAATTGAAGATAAACTATGTTTCAAAATTTAATTGTCATTTTTTTCGTGTTTTCTCCTCTTTTAAACCGTTCAATTAAGTGTAAATATCATTAATTATTAATAATAACATAGAGTTAAAGGTAAATTGAGCAAATTGGCTATTTCTGGCAATTTATTTAAGTGTGTATCAAACTGGTAGCCCTTCGCATTAATCAGTACCCAAGAAGTAGCTCTTGGTTTCTAAAAGGTTGGTGACCCCTGATCTACGGCTTTTCACACACACAAGTGAATGCAAGGCATACTTGGTCAACAGCCATACAGGTCACACTGAGGGTAGCCATATAAACAACTTTAACACTGTTACAAATATGCGCCACACTGTGAGCCCACACCAAACAAGAATGACAAACACATTTCGGGAGAACATCCGCACCGTAACACAACATAAACACAACAGAACAAATACCCAGAACCCCTTGCAGCACTAACTCTTCCGGGACGCTACAATATACACCCCCCGCTACCCACTACCCCACACCTCAAACCCACCCCCCACCCCCCGCCCACCTCAACCTCCGAATTCTCTCTCAGGGAGAGCATGTCCCAAATTCCAAGCTGCTGTTTTGAGGCATGTTAAAAAAAAATAATGCACTTTGTGACTGCAATAATAAATATGGCAGTGCCATGTTGGCATTTTTTTCCCATAACTTGAGTTGATTTATTTTGGAAAACCTTGTTACATTTTTTTAATGCATCCAGCGGGGCATCACAACAAAATTAGGTATAATAATGTGCTAATTCCACGACTGTATATATCGGTATCGGTAATTAAGAGTTGGACAATATCGGAATATCGGATATCGGCAAAAAAGCCATTATCGGACATCCCTACTAAAAATATAAACACTACAAAAGTATGTGTATTTTACATAAATAACGTTCATTGTAGTGTTGCTCCGATAATTTGGTACCGGTACCAAAATTATTTTGATACTTTTCAGTACTTTTCGATACTTTTCTAAATGAAAGGGACCACAAAAAATTGCATTATTGGCTTTATTTGGACAAAAAATCTTAGGGTACATTAAACATATGTTTCGTATTGCAAGTTTGTCCTTAAATAAAATAGTGAACATACAAGACAACTTCTCTTTTAGTAGTAAGTAAACAAACAAAGGCTCCTAATTTAGTCTGCTGACATATGCAGTGACATATTGTGTCATTTTCCATTCTAATATTTTGTCAACATTATTAAGGACAAGTGGTAGAAAATGAATTATTAATCTACTTGTTCATTTACTGTTAATATCTGCTTACTTTCTCTTTTAACATGTTCTATCTACACTTCTGTTAAAATGTAATAATCACTGCAAGTGAAGTCATTTAGACCAGGGGTGTCAAACGTACGGCCCGAGGGCCGGATCAGGCCCGCCACCAGGTTTTATCCGGCCCGCGGGATGAGTTTGCTAAGTATAAAAATTACCCTGAAATTTGAAGTCTACTGGATGTCACATTAGCAATTCTTTGTATCTTTGTAGATGATGCTACAGATGTACAAAATAAACCACATGATGAAAAAATATATAATAAATAAAAATATATAATATAATATATATATATTTTTATTTATTATATCTTTTTTTTTTAAATTTCATATATGCAAAAAAACAAGAGCAAGCCTGATCCAATACAGTGCTATAGCCTTAACAAAATGAAAACAAGGGAGAATAAAAAACTTAAAAAAAATAAACAAAATGAGCAATGGACTTTTTATTTTTTTTTGCATATTTGAAAAGGAGTGAGAAGAAGTTTACACTTATTTAATCCCACCCCTTTTCTTTAAATTATAAATTACTCTGAGCTAGAACTACCTGTTCACTCTATGTACAAACTTAATGAACTTGTATATACATACATATGCACACTACACACACATACTGTACAAAAGTGGTCCCCAACCACCGGGCCGCGGACCGGTAATTTGTACCGGGCCGCACAAGAAATTAAAAAATAAAATGAAATTTAAAAAAACAAAAAACAAAAAAAAACAACATTTTTTAAATTAAATCAACATAAAAAACACAATATATGGATTATATATCAATATAGATCAATACAGTCTGCGGGGATACAGTCCGTAAGCACACATGATTGTATTTTTTTATGGAAAAAAAACCAAAAAAAAAAAACCAACCCCCGGTCCGTGGGACAAAAAGGTTGGGGACCACTGCTGTACATAGATAGCCACACCATTACCACTAGTGATCATGGAAATGACATCATGCCACAAAATGATCAAACTACATAAATAACATCCTGTAATTTGAGTTTGATATAATTGTTTTAATCTTGATAGATTGAAAATGAACACCAATGAGTTGACTGAACATTATCACTTAACTTATTCAGAAAATCTAAATAACGACAAATACATTATCAATCGCAACATGTAAGTGTAAAAAAAATATATATATGATTTGTACATTTTCAGAATGTGCTTGTTCTATTTTTAAACAAAGCAAACAATCTGAAGTGGTCTTTAATTTTAAGTTATCGTGCCATGATTTTACCAATCCGGCCCACTTGGGAGTGGATTTTTCTCCGATCTAAAATGAGTTTGACACCCCTGATTTAGACCCTACAAAGTCTCAATGATATTGTTTTTTTAGTTACTTCTTTTCATTAAAATCCCCCTCAGAGCTCACTTAAGGCAATCTCAGACCTCCGTCCTTGTCAAGTTAAAATAGAATTATTAATTCATGGAGACTTCAGAGTTCAGTCTGGGCTCAGGCTTTATCCTCATTGACCCACAATTTTGGCTCATTTTTCTACATTGTTGTGTCGCGTTGGTGGTATATAAAATAGGTCAATATGTCAAAGCATTTAAATCACAAACAATGATTGCATTAATCATGTATCAACGCAGTTTTAACTTATTTTGAGCACACATGCTCCTTTTACTGTAACTGCAAATATTGACCTGAAAATACACCCGGATGGGAATGTTACCAAGTTTTAAGCAAATATATGACATATCAAGTAAAACATTTTATAAATGTTCCTGTATGACATTCTGACAATAAAATTGCATTTGTGTCAAAATAGTGGGGTCTTTTTACTGTGATTATTTACAATTCAAAAGTGGGATTAATGTGATTAAGAAATTTCTTTTTTTTCCCAAAACATTTCAAAAACATTTGACAGCACACATTTTTTAAAATAATTTGTAAAACTAATTTTTTCACAAAGAAAACAGCATCCTCTGCAGCAAACATTAGTTTTTGGATTATTTATTTTGTAAGATTTACCGTAATTTTAGGCTGTAGAGCGCGCCCGTATTCAAACCGCACCCACCAAATTTTAGAATAAATATTTTCACATATATTAGCCGCACAGGATCATAAGCTATATATATAGGGCTGCAACTAACGATTAATTTGATAATTGATTAATCTGTCGATTATTACTTCGATTAATCGATTAATAATCGGATAAAAGAGACAAACTACATTTCTATCCTATCCAGTATTTTATTGGAAAAAAAACAGCATACTGGCACCATACTTATTTTGATTATTGTTTCTCAGCTGTTTGTAAATGTTGCAGTTTATAAATAAAAGTTTATTAAAAAAAAAATAAAAAAAAAAAAAAAATAAAAAGTTTAATTAAAAAACAAAAAAAACAAAACTGCGCATAGCATAGATCCAACGAATCGATGACTAAATTAATCGGCAAATATTTTAATAATCAATTTTAATTGATTTAATCGATTAGTTGTTGCAGCACTACATATATATATATACATATATACTGCATATATATATATATATATATATATATATATATATATATATATATATATATATATATATATATATATATATATATATATATATATATATATATATATATATATGTACACTACCGTTCAAAAGTTTAGGGTCACCCAAACAATTTTGTGGAATAGCCTAAGAACAAGAATAGACTGTCGAGTTTCAGATGAAAGTTCTCTTTTTCTGGCCATTTTGAGCGTTTAATTGACCACACAAATGTGATGCTCCAGAAACTCAATCTGCTCAAAGGAAGGTCAGTTTTGTAGCTTCTGTAACGAGCTCAACTGTTTTCAGATGTGTGAACATGATTGCACAAAATTTTCCTGAGGGAACTCTCCTGAAGGAATCAATAAAGTACTATCTAATCTAATCTAATCTAATCATCAATTAGCCTTCTGAGCCAATGAGCAAACACATTGTACCATTAGAACACTGGAGTGATAGTTGCTGGAAATGGGCCTCTACACACCTATGTAGATATTGCACCAAAAACCAGACATTTGCAGCTAGAATAGTCATTTACCACATTAGCAATGTATAGAGTGTATTTCTTTAAAGTTAAGACTAGTTTAAAGTTATCTTCATTGAAAAGTACAGTGCTTTTCCTTCAAAAATAAGGACATTTCAATGTGACCCCAAACTTTTGAACGGTAGTGTATATATACCAGTAAGAAAGATTTTGTAATTGTTTATTTACATACTTAATTGTTTCCAAACCGTGCCTGTAACATAGCAGTAAAGCAGCTGATCAAAATAAACAGAAGTCATCATAAAGGACCCACTAGCTGCGGAAGCTAGCTCTCCAATCGGCTAAACAAACTCCAATAGTCCACAGAGGCGTTTGGGTGAATTTACGAAACTGAAACAATACAAAAAAATATGTAATTGTAAGTTAATAATACTAACACAGACACTTCTAAACGTGTTAGCATTTTCGCTAATGCTAACGATACTGGCTTGATTACAATATAGCATGTACAAATCTGCATGAAAACACTCCTAAGGACATCACACTGGACAATTTAGTAAGTATGAATTGTTGTAGTTATATTGTAAAACTTACAAACATTGCTTGGAGTGACGAATGGAGAATCCTTTGAAGTAAAACCGCTATGGACGAATATACTAAGGAAGTACATTGTCAATTCGCAGCTCCTGCAGTGAGCAAACTTGTCCAAAAGATGGTGCCGTAGCCCAAACAATAACCCACCTTTTTAGTGTCTCGGTCGGTGTAATGTAAAAGAAACTATTTTATTTATTTTTCTGTCTCGCCTCTGGTGAGGGCGGTTTCAACGACACCTGGAGTCGAACTCTTGCAGATCGGCCTCAGTCCACAAAAACATCACACCCAAGACACCCATCCCCTCCCCCACCCCACACCTTCACCACCGCCCACTCCCCCTCCCTCTGTTGCGAGTTTGTCGTGATTAAATGGAATGTGTTTATGTGTGCATTGCAAATGAGGTTTTTTCCCTTGGACTCACTCTTCCCCCCCTTTCCCAATATCACCTTTTTCCCACCTGTTTTGTCTTTCTTCATTTTTCTTTTTTTGCCATTGCTCAAAAAAAAAAAAAAAGACAAAAAAATCCATGTTATAATGAATTATTTTCAGGGCTCCAATTACTTCAAATATTTCACTTTAAAATGTTTTATGTGGTAAATATTGCATATGTTGTGTAGTAGCCATATAAAAACATCAAAGTTTTCTTTGACAAAAGCGCATAAAAGAGACAAAATAATAGTTCCAGCATAAAATGGACAGATATATCTGAAGTTGATCTCGTAACTTAAGTGTTGAAAGTAAAAGAAAAACCTAATAAAAATGTATCACTTTATGAGTGGGGCATCTTTTGGATCCCAAATATATTTAGTGATTTTTTATTTATCTTTTCACTGTGATTACTGAAAAATATGAAAGAATTAAAATCAATGGTGTCCTGCATTATTGATCTTTTAGGGCTCTAATTACTAAATAATACATATTTCAGTTTTACTATAAAAAAAACTAAGTTGTTTTTGACAGAAAAGCCATAAAAAAATTATTTTTTATTTGTATTACTTTATATCAACTTGAAGTTGATATAGAGATTTACTGTAAGCGTTAAATAATTTAAAAAAATTTATAATTTGACTTATTTTTAACATTTTAATGACTTAGACCCTTTATGGTCCCCGGGACCCCTAAAGGTAAAATAAATAAAACATGCATATATTTTGTTATGGTTTGAAAATGAAAAATATCAAAATGGCCCCCACATGCTTTAATTTTTCCGTGTGCGGCCCTCAGTGGAACAAGTTTGGACACCCCTGCCTTAGTGGGACTGTGCCGAAAATGTACTTTTCAGTTCTCATGTGTCTTGTGCATGTTAAGAATTGACAATAAGTCATCTTGAATCTTGAATTATGGCTGTTATCGAAAGAAAAACCTTTAAATTAGCCGCGCCGTTTCATAAGCCTGAGGTACTCATTTTGGAAAGAAATAGCCTTGTTGTTCACTGGCTCCCTGTGCGTTACCGAATCAATTTTAAACTCCTTTTATTTGTTTTTAAATGTCTAAACCAGGGGTCACCAACCTTTCTGAAACCAAGAGCTACTTCTTGGGTACTGATTAATGCGAAGGGCTACCAGTTTGATACACACTTAAATAAATTGCCAGAAATAGCCAATTTGCTCAATTTACCTTTAACTCTATGTTATTATTAATAATTAATGATATTTACACTTAATTGAACGGTTCAAAAGAGGAGAAAACACGAAAAAAATGACAATTACACTTTGAAACATAGTTTATCTTCAATTTCGACTCTTTAAAATTCAAAATTCAACCAAAAAAAAGAAAAGAAAAACTTAAAAAAAGAATTTATGGAACATCATTAGTAATTTTTCCTGATTAAGATTAATTTTAGAATTTTGATGACATGTTTTAAATAGGTTTAAAGTCCAATCTACACTTTGTTAGAATATATAACACATTGGACCAAGCTATATTTCTAACAAAGACAAATCATTATTTCTTCTAGATTTTCCAGAACAAAAATTTTAAAAGAAATTCAAAAGACTTTGAAATGAGATTTAAATTTGATTCTACAGATTTTCTAGATTTGCCAGAATATTTTTTTTGAATTTTAATCACAATAAGTTTGAAGAAATATTTCACAAATATTCTTCATCAAAAAAACAGAAGCTAAAAAGAAGAATTAAATTAAAACGTATTTATTATTCTTAACAATAAAAAAAAATAAATTTACTTGAACATTGATTTAAATTGTCAGGAAAGAAGAGGAAGGAATTTAAAAGGTAAAAAGGTATATGTGTTTAAAAATCCTAAAATCATTTTTAATGTTGTATTTTTTCTCTAAAATTGTCTTTTTGAAAGTTATAAGAAGCAAAGTAAAAAAATAATGAATTTATTTAAACAAGTGAAGACAAGTCTTTAAAATATTTTCTTGGATTTTCAAATTCTATTTGAGTTTTGTCTCTCTTAGAATTAAAAATGTCGGGCAAAGCGAGACCAGCTTGCTAGTAAATAAATAAAATTTAAAAAATAGAGGCAGCTCACTGGTAAGTGCTGCTATTTGAGCTATTTTTAGAACAGGCCGGCGGGCTACTCATCTGGTCCTTACGGGCTACCTGGTGCCCGCGGGCACCGCGTTGGTGACCCCTGGTCTAAACAACCTTGCGCCAACATATCTCTTCGACCTCCTTCAGCCTTACTGCCCCACACGATCCCTAAGATCAGCCGATCAGCTGCTACTGACGGTCCCAGACACAAGGCTGAAGCTTAGAGGTGACAGAGCTTTCGCCGCTGCTGCTCCCAAGCTCTGGAACGACCTACCTCTGAGTGTTAGACAAGCCCCCTCTCTTCCTGTTTTTAAATCTCTCTTAAAAACATACTTTTATTCCATCACTGAGTGATATCCATCCTGCAATGGCGCCCCATAATGCACCTGCTGTGAACCTGTTTTTATGTTTTATTTATTTATTTTTTATCGGGTTCTGTCTGTGTTGTGTTGTGTTTGCTCGGTTCTCGTATTATCTTTTAACCTGCCCATTGTGCAGCACTTTGGCTACCCCTGTGGTACATTTTAAATGTGCTTTATAAATAAAGTTGATTTGATTTATACGAAACACAAATTTCACTGAATATGAGAAATTTCAAGTGAATAAAGAGATTTTAGTTCAAAAAGACCTCGAAGGCTGAGTCAGTCTTACCTTCCCTGCACTTTGATGTCGGAAATGGCGTAGAAGTATCTGGACAGGTTGTTCTCATCCACCATGGTGGCTCCAGTGGCTGGCTTCAGCAGCTTAATCCTCAAATCGGTGATGGTGAAGAAGTCCCTCAGGTTCTTGGTGGTATCCAGCTGGCCGTACAGCGAGGCCATGTTGTGCAGGCGGGGCCCGGCGAACAGAGCGAAGCGGTCCTTTATCTCGAAGCGCACCGTCTTGTCGTTCTTCCACACGTAGCCCCGCGAGTAGTCCTCGGTGCAGATGATGTCCAGCAGGGTGCGCTGGGTGAGGTCGCCCACCGTCTTGGGTTCCATGGTGAAGCCGTCCAAGCAGTCGGTGGCGTAGAACTGATAGGGGGTCCACGTCCGGCCGTAGTCCAGCGACTTCTCCAGGACCATCTGCTCCGGTCGGCCCGATTCGAAAGTCAGGACGATGTCGTCGGTCAGCTCGATGGTCTTGTTCCACGACAGAGTGATGTTGACCTGCAGGGGCTTCGGGTATTTCTTCCAGGAGGTGGACTGCCAGAAGGTGGTGGGGTTGCGGCCCTCAAAGTCAAACATCAACTTGGGGGGATGCGCCAACTCCTCGGTGCTGGCGTCGCACTCGTTGTTACACATGTAGGGGTTCTCCTGTAAAGACAGTAAACAACATATTTTTTTTTAAACAAATAGATGTGTTTGTGGCTTTATTATTTTGTCAAACGGACCAAACTCGCCACAAAATTAACTACAGCAAGATTTATTTTTTTTTTAGATTATTTTAAAGATTGAAAGTTGCCATCAATCCCATGTGTGTGTGTGACTACCATCTACTGGTCACACTTATCCTTACACCATATCAATCAATCAATCAATCAATGTTTATTTGTATAGCCCTAAATCACAAGTGTCTCAAAGGGCTGTACAAGCCACAACCAAATATACCAAATAAAATTGCTTCGAGGTCGGTAAGCACAACCAGAATTATTCCGCAAATCCGGCGCACCGGGTTATAAGGCGCACAGTCGGTTTTTCAGAAAATTAAAGGCCTACTGAAATGATTTTTTAAAATTTAAACGGGGATAGCAGATCCATTCTATGTGTCATACTTGATCATTATTTTTGCTGAAAGGATTTAGTATAGAACAACGACGATAAAGTTCGCAACTTTTGGTTTTTGATTAAAAAAAGCCTTGCCAGTACCGGAAGTAGCGTGACGTTGTCAGTTGTTCACTTCCTCATATTTTCCTATTGTTTTCAACGCAGCTAGAGCTATTTGGACCGAAAAAGCGACGATTACCCCATTAATTTGAGTGAGGATGAAAGATTTGTGGATGAGGAACGTTAGAGTGACGGACTAGAATGCAGTGAAATACATATCTTTTTTCGCTCTGACCGTAACTTAGGTGCAAGCTGGCTCATTGGATTCCACACTCTCTCCTTTTTCTATTGTGGATCGCGGATTTGTATTTTAAACCACCTCGGATACTATATCCTCTTGAAAATGAGAGTCGAGAACGCGAAATGGACATTCACAGTGACTTTTATCTCCACGACAATACATCGACAAAGCTCTTTAGCTACTGAGCTAATGTGATAGCATCTGGCTCAAATGCAGATAGAAACCAAATAAATAAATCCCTGACTGGAAAGATAGACAGAAGATCAACAATACTATTAAACCATGGACATGTAACTACACGGTTAATAATTCTCAGCCTGGCAAAGCTTAACAATGCTGTTGCTAACGACGCTAAGGCTAACTTAGCAACCGCACCTCACAGAGCTATGATAAAAACAATAGTGCTCCACCTACGCCAGCCAGCCCTCATCAGCGATCGACGGCGCGACGAAGGACTTCACCCCAACACAGATGCGGTTGGCGGCTAGCATAGGCTGGCGCGTCTGCTATCTAAGTAAGTCCTCCTTGTTGTGTTGCTACAGCCAGCCGCTAATACACCGATCCCACCTACAACTTTCTTCTTTGCAATCTCCATTGTTCATTAAACAAATTGCAAAAGATTCACCAACACAGATGTCCAGAATACTGTGGAATTATGAAATGAAAACAGAGCTTTTTGTATTGGCTTCAATGGGGAAGCCATACCTCTGTTCTCCTGGCTACGTCACGCGCATACGTCATCATCCAAAGGCGTTTTCAACCGGAAGTTTAGCGGGAAATTTAAAATTGCACTTTATAAATTAACCCGGCCGTATTGGCATGTGTTGCAATGTTAAGATTTCATCATTGATATCTAAACTATCAGACTGCGTGGTCGGTAGTAGTGGCTTTCAGTAGGCCTTTAAAGGATTTTAAATGCGCCTTATAGTCCGAAAAAATACGGTAGAACTATAATTTAAAGGACAAGGGAGGATTATTCTTGTCTTTAACAGGCAGCCCCAAAGTACCTCAAGGCGGCTACTTTCAATACGATGCCATAATTCCTCATATCAGCCTGATAATTCACTGCTGGACTCTGGAAAGAGGTTCCGCAGCCTCCGAAGCAGAACCTCCAGGTTCTGTAACAGCTTCTTCCCTCAGGCCGTAAGACTCTTGAACGCATCATAATTAAACTCTCCCCAAAATGGATTAACTGGCTGGAATATAAAGACAATATAACATACATCCATAAACATGGATGCATATGAAAAAGTGCAATATATTTATCTGTACAGTAACCTATTTATTTATTTATATACGCACCTTATTGCTTTTTAATCCTGCACTACCACGAGCTAATGCAACAAAATGTCGTTCTTATCTGTACTGCAAAGTTCAAATTTGAATGACAATAAAAAGGAAGTCTAAGTTTAAGTCTAAGTCATAATTATCTGTCCGACATTTATCAACAACACCCAGAAACGCCGCCGGCTTCGCTGGGCCCGAGCTCTTCTAAGATGGACTGATGCAAATTGGAAAAAAGTGTTTATTTAATGCTTTTCCATATAAGATGGCAGAGCAACATGTTCCCTAAGCGTTCATTGTGCACATCCAAAATTATCAAAATGAACATCCAAAATTGTACGGAGTTGAAAATAAATAAAATATTTCAGTTATAATCTTCTCAACCCTCCAACATAATTCACTTTGTGTCGCATCTGTTAGCCCTTCTCATCCGTTAAAACCCAAGTGTTGGCTTCACTGTCACCTCCAAAGGTTACCGTATTTTTCGGAGTATAAGTCGCACCGGCCGAAAATGCATAATAAAGAAGGAAAAAAAACATATATAAGTCGCACTGGAGTATAAGTCGCATTTTTTGGGGAAATGTATTTGATAAAAGCCAACACCAAGAATAGACATTTGAAAGGCAATTTAAAATAAATAAAGAATAGTGAACAACAGGCTGAATAAGTGTACGTTATATGAGGCATAAATAACCAACTGAGAACGTGCCTGGTATGTTAACGTAACATATTATGGTAAGAGTCATTCAAATAACTATAACATATAGAACATGCTATACGTTTACCAAACAATCTGTCACTCCTAATCGCTAAATCCCGTGAAATCTTATACGTCTAGTCCAGGGGCCGGCAACCCAAAATGTTGAAAGAGCCATATTGGACCAAAAATACAAAAACAAATCTGTCTGGAGCTGCATACAGACATACAGATAGTGTGTCATGAGATATAAATTGAATTAAGAGGACTTAAAGGAAACTAAATGAGCTCAAATATAGCTACAAATGAGGCATAATGATGCAATATGTACATATAGCTAGCCTAAATAGCATGTTAGCATCGATTAGCTTGCAGTCATGCAGTGACCAAATATGTCTGATTAGCACTCCACACAAGTCAATAACATCAACAAAACTCACCTTTGTGCATTCACGCACAACGTTAAAAGTGTGGTGGACAAAATGAGACAGAAAAAGAAGTGGCATAAAACACGTCCTAGAAAGGCGGAGAAAGTTATACATGTAAACAAACTACGGTGAGTTCAAGGACCGCCAAAATTAGTAGGACAAAACGGCGCTCGCCAAATACTCGAATCAGTGAAGCATGTTTAATATAAACAGTGTGATTTATAACAATTAGGGAGGTTTGTGTCATGTTTGTCCTCAAACAGAAACCATATTAAGTTTTTTCCCCTCGGCCATCAGGCAAATGAACAATAACTCCTAACAGTAGCTCCTTGAATTCCTTGAATTCCTTCTAAGTCTATATCAGGGGTCACCAACCTTTTTGAAACCAAGAGCTACTTCTTGGGTACTGATTAATGCGAAGGGCTACCAGTTTGATACACACTTAAATAAATTGCCAGAAATAGCCAATTTGCTCAATTTACCTTTAACTCTATGTTATTAATAATAATTAATTATATTTATCTTTGTGGAAACACTGATCATCTTAATGATTTCTCACAATAAATATATATAGAAACAGATAAATATCAATATGCAACACTTTATTTTTATATTTTCTCTAAGACAGTCTTGTGAAATCACAATATCTAGGGATGTCCGATAATGGCTTTTTGCCGATATCCGATATTGTCCAACTCTTTAATTACCGATACCGATATCAACCGATACCGATATCAACCGATATATGCAGTCGTGGAATTAACACATTATTATGCCTAATTTGGACAACCAGGTATGGTGAAGATAAGGTACTTTTTAAAAAAATTAGTAAAATAAGATAAATACATTAAAAACATTTTTTTGAATAAAAAAGAAAGTACAACAATATAAAAACAGTTACATAGAAACTAGTAATGAATGAAAATGAGTAAAATTAACTGTTAAAGGTTAGTACTATTAGTGGACCAGCAGCACGCACAATCATGTGTGCTTACGGACTGTATCCCTTGCAGACTGTATTGATATATATTGATATATAAGGTAGGAACCAGAATATTAATAACAGAGAGAAACAACCCTTTTGTGTTATATTAAACATGCTTCACTGATTCGAGTATTTGGCGAGCGGCGTTTTGTCCTACTAATTTTGGCGGTCCTTGAACTCACCGTAGTTTGTTTACATGTATAACTTTCTCCGCCTTTCTAGGACGTGTTTTATGCCACTTCTTTTTCTGTCTCATTTTGTCCACCAGACTTTTAACGTTGTGCGTGAATGCACAAAGGTGAGTTTTGTGGATGTTATTGTCTTGTGTGGAGTGCTAACCAGACATATTTGGTCACTGCATGACTGCAAGCTAATCGATGCTAACATGCTATTTAGGCTAGCTATATGTACATATTGCATCATTATGCCTCATCTGTAGGTATATTTGTGCTCATTTAGTTTCCTTTAAGTCCTCTTAATTCAATGTATATCTCATGACACACTATCTGTATGTCTCTATGCAGCTCCAGACAGATTTGTTTTTGTATTTTTGGTCCAATATGGCTCTTTCAACATTTTGGGTTGCCGGCCCCTGGACTAGACGTATAAGATTTCATGGGATTTAGCGATTAGGAGTGACAGATTGTTTGGTAAACGTATAGCATGTTCTATATGTTATAGTTATTTGAATGACTCTTACCATAATATGTTACGTTAACATACCAGGCACGTTCTCAGTTGGGGGAGGGAGGTTTTTTGGGTTGGTGCACTAATTGTAAGTGTATCTTGTATTTTTTATGTTGATTTAATTAAAAAAAAAAAAAAAAAAAAAAAAAAAAAAACGATACCGATAATAAAAAAAACGATACCGATAATTTCCGATATTACATTTTAACGCATATATCGGCCGATAATATCGGCAGGCCGATATTATCGGACATCTCTAACAATATCCCATTTTAACTAGCTAGCCACTAACATTTTTTAACAGATCATGCATTACTTTGCACCATGTTTGCACAAATAATAACTCATGTAAAATACAAAAGTCAACTCTCAAATTTTTAAATAAATCATGTCACACTTTGAACTGGACACCAAATCTGTTATCTGTTTCTTTGTCAGTTAGTGAAGACCGAGGCTTTATCATATTTTCTTGGATTTTCAAATTCTATTTGAGTTTTGTCTCTCTTAGAATTAAAAATGTCGAGCAAAGCGAGACCAGCTTGCTAGTAAATAAATACAATTTAAAAAATAGAGGCAGCTTACTGGTAAGTGCTGCTATTTGAGCTTTTTTTTAGAACAGGCCAGCGGGCTACTCATCTGGGGCCGTACTTATCAAGCTTCTTAGAGTGCCATTTTACACTTAAGTCCTGAGAATTTGCTAAATTTAGTCCTACTCTCAAACTTAAGAATAAAAGCTTTTTATCAACGTTCTTAAGTCTAAGAATCACTCCTACTCTCCACGATATTTAAGAGACCTTCAGAGGTGTCTTAAGTGGTTAGGAGTTGCCAGCAGGGGATGGCACTGAGGCGAGAGAGACGTGCGCGAACGTTCAGGAAACGGAACAATGTTTTGTTTTTTTTTGATGACGAGCAGCTGTTCAAACGGTATCGTTTAGACAGAGCGGATATTATTTTTGTCACAGATTTAATACTTTTCGATTCCTTGTTGATTTCTGCATGTGTCTGCAGTGGGCTAGTATATATAGAGCCACCCACACCAGTTTCAAATTAGTTGCCTAATTAATGAATTGGAAAGAAAATGTTATGACAGTAGCGTATGTGTGTGGCCGTGAGGTGAGTGACGTCAGTGAGTGTGTGGGCGAGAGAAGAGAGGGAGCGGTAGCGTGAGTGCCGGCGGGGACTAGTTTGTTTTGTATTATTTTGTAGTTTATTGTCAAAATATACACTCCCATTGTCCACTTAAATATTTCCAAGATATTTCTTTATTCTTAGACAACGGATTCCCTTCCGTGATTGGTCATTTCTATGGACACAGAAATGACGTCACCTAAAATTCCGTTTACGGCACATAGTAATGTCGTAATTCAGCTCTGAGTGTGACACTTAAGATTCAGTCCTACACTTCGCTGAAAGTGTGAGTAAGACGCTTGATAACTAACTTTTAAATGCAGCTTTCAGCGAAGAATTTATTTACTCTTAAGTCAACTCTTAGCAGACTTCTTAGGAGTAATTCTAAGAAGCTTGATAAGTACGGTCCCTGGTCCTTACGGGCTACCTGGTGCCCGCGGGCACCGCGTTGGTGACCCCTGGTCTATAACATGATCTGATAGCTCAGTTACAGCTCTTTTTATTACCAAATATGTGTTATATGTGTTTTATGTTGCACCATTGCACCAAGAAAAATTCCTAGTTTGTGAACCCGTTCTCAAACAATGGCAATGAAACTATTCTGATTCTGATTCTGATTAAAACAACAAATATATTTTTCAATTTTTCATACATTTTTGAAAAAGCTCCACAGAGCCACTAGGGCGGCGCTAAAGAGCCGCATGCGGGTTGCCGACCCCTGGTCTAGTCTCTTACGTGAATGAGCTAAATAATATTATTTGATATTTTACGCTAATGTGTTAATAATTCCACACAATAAGTCGCTCCTGAGTATAAGACTATGAAAAAAACTGCGACTTATAATCCGAAAAATAGGGTATTTCTTTGCCTTCACCACTTGATCAACATTCCACCACCGTTCTCAACCGCCTTTCACGCACATCCTGGTGTGCTTCATAACACCGGATTCTTCCGCGTGTGATGATGTCGCTGCATGGACACCATACTCTCCTCCTGCTTTCCGCCGCCACACAAAATGCCGATGTAATTGATATTCCTGCGTGGTATTTGAGCCGAGATGGGAATAGAATCCAAATGAGTGTTTTTTTATAAAACGCATGAGGGGAGAATGGGGGGGCTGGGAGGACATGCATTTTTCATAGGGAATCCATGCAGCGTGTGTGTGTGTGTGTGTGTGTGTGTGTGTGTGTGTGTGTGTGTGTGTGTGTGTGTGTGTGTGTGTGTGTGTGTGTGTGTGTGAGAACATGTTTGTGGCGAGAAAGGCGAGGAGCTTCTTGATGTGTTTGTTTTGAGAGAAGGATGGAGTGTTTGAAATCTTTTTGCTTCTGTGTGTGTGTGTGTGTGCGTGTGTGTGTGTGTGTGTGTGTGTGCGTGCGTGTGTGTGTGTGTGTGGGTTCTTGTTTTTCTACCCTTCTTGAATTTATACCCTTCTTGAGACATCAACAAGGAAAAGTACCGTCCATATGAGGACCGGCGAACCATATGAAATAACAAGTGTGTGTAAGAAGTTGAAATGCGCCCCCTTTGGCCAACAATAGTAACAAAAATAAAATACAAATATTCAGAGAGACACACTGTAATAACTTGAAGTACATAATAAAGATTTAAAACCAATCACAAACAAAAAATAAAAAATAAATAACTAAAAGCAGTCTTTTTCTCACAATGTGTCGACTTTTTTCTTATAAAATTGGGAACGATTTCTCACATCCTTATTGCGATATTTTCTCGTAAAATTCTGACTTTTGTATGTAAAATTATAACTTTTTAATGCAAAATGGCGACATTTGTCATGTAAAATTTTGACTTTTATCACTATATTGCCAATTTTTTTTGTTGTTCTTGTAAAATAGTGACATTTTTTGTTCAAACTGCTTCCACAGTGGAGTGTTTTAAGTCTCGTCTTAAGACCCACTTTTATTCTTTGGCTTTTAACACTATGTGAGTTGTGTGGTCTTCTGTCCTCTGTTGTACTGTGTGTTTTTTTTTTATACATTTTGATGTCTATTTTACTGTTTTAATTGGTTTTACCCTTTAAAAATCGCTTTTAATCATATTTATTTTTTATATTGTCTCTGTATTGGTTTTCTATTCATTTATTCTTTGTTTTTATTCAGTCATTGGTGTAGCATAATTTTGTTTTTAATATTGTTTTTAACATGGCTGTGGAAACATTCTTGTTGTGTAAATGTGCTATATAAATAAAGTGGATTGGATTGGATTGGATTGATTTTTTGAGTAAAATTATGATATTTTTTTTTGATGATTTTTTAATTTTTATTAATCAATCCAACAAAAAACAATACACAACAATACCATAATAATGTAATAATGCAATTCCAATTCCAAAACCAAACCCGACCCAGCAACACTCAGAACTGCAATAAACAGAGCAATTGAGAGGAGACACAAACACGACACAAAACAATCTAAAAGCAGTCAAACAAAAATTAATATTATCAACAACAGTATCAATACTAGTAACAATAAAGCAGTGATTAAAAATCCCTCATTGACATTATCATTACAGACATGCATATAAAATAAAAACATTTAAAAAAAACAATTAAAAAAAGAACAATAGTGTCACAGTGGCTTACACTTGCATCACATCTCATAAGCTTGACAACACACTGTGTCCAATATTTTCCACAAAGATAAAATAAGTCATATTGTTTGGTTCATTTAATAGTTAAAACAAATTTAAATTATGACTTTTGTAAAATTACGACTTTTATTATAATACTGCCAAAATTCTAAGTTTTTTCCTGTGAAATTGTGACTTTTTTCTTGTGAAATTCCAACTCATTTTTCACAACAAGCTTTTTTATATTTGCATAGTATGTAAATATTATTAATTGACTGTGGGTCGGTTTTAAAAGTGCTCCCCCTCTGGTCAACATATGTAATAACAAGTGTGTGTAAGAAGTTGAAATGCGCCCCCTTTGGCCAACATTAACAGCAAAAATGCAATTAAAATATATGGAGAGACATACTGTAATAACTTTAAGTAAATAATGAAGATTAAAAAAACAATTACAATCAAAAAATAAAAAATAAATAAAATAACTCAAAGCAGTCTTTTTCTCACAATGTGTCGACTTTTTTCTTATAAAATTGGGAATGATTTCTCATATTATTTCTGCTTCTGTAATAATGCGATATTTTCTCGTAAAAGTTATTACTTTTGTATGTAAAATGATAACTTTTTAATGCAAAATGGCAACATTTGTCATATAAAATTCTGACTTCATAACAATATTGCCTATTTTTTTGTTGTTCTTGTAAAATAGTGACATTTTTTGAGTAAAATTCCGATTATTATTATAATATTGCCAAAATGTTAAAGTTTTCTTATGAAATTATGACTTTTGTCAAGTTAAATTACAACTCTTTTCATAAAATTGCCAAAATGTTAAGCTTTTTCTTGTAAAATTGTTATTCTTATTGAGTAAAATTCCAACTTTTATCATAATATTGCACAAACGTTCAGTTTTTCTTGTAGAATTTTGACTTGTGTTGAGGAAAATTCCGACTTTTATCATAATACTGCCAAAATTCTAAGTTTTTCTTGTGAAATTGTGACCTTTTTCTTGTGAAATTCCAACTCATTTTGAATCTAATAGAGAATGATTCATTTGCACCCCTGGTGGTGAAATCTATCAAAATTAGGGTGGTCCCAAACAGAAGGGATTTTTTTCAAATTGACTGTGTGTCGGTTTTAAAAGTGCTCCCCCTCTGGTCAACAAATGAAATAACAAGTGTGTGTAAGAAGTTGAAATGCGCCCCCTTTGGCCAACATTAATAGCAAAAATTAAATTAAAATATATAGAGAGACATACTGTAATAACTGGAAGTAAATAATGAAGATTAAAAAAACAATTACATCAATAACAAAAAAAATATATATATAAATATATATATATATATATATATATATATATACATATATATATACATATATATATATATATATATATATATATATATATATATATATATATATACATATATATATACATATATATATATATATATATATATATATATATATATATATATATATATATATATATATATATATATATATAGAGCGAGAGAGACATATTCTTTCTGTTTCTGTAATATTGCAATATTTTCTCAGAAAATTATTACTTTTTTATTTTAAAATTATTACTTTTGCAAAATGGCAACATTTGTCATATGAAAGTCTGACTTTTATCACAATATTGCCAATTTTTTTGTTGTTCTTGTAAAATTGTGACATTTTTTGAGTAAAATTCCGATCATTATTATAATATTGCCAAAATGTTATAGTTGTCTTATGAAATTGTGACTTTTGTCGAGTAAAATTACGACTCTTTTCATAAAATTGCCCAAATTGTTAGCTTTTTCTTGTAAAATTGCGATTGTTATTGAGTAAAATTCCAACTTTTATCATAATATTGCACAAACGTTCAGTTTTTCTTGTAGAATTTTGACTTGTGTTGAGTAAAATTACGACTTTTATTATAATACTGCCAAAATTCTAAGTCTTTCTTTTGAAATTGTGACCTTTTTCTTGTGAAATTCCAACTCATTTTTCACAACAAGCTTATTTATATTTACATAGTATGTATATATTATTGATGATGTAAATACAAATCTTTACATATGTATCTTGAAAGGGTGGTCCTAAAGAGGTAAGCATTTTGCAGAGGTGTCAAGAAGGTAACAATCACAAGAAAACGTGTGTGTTTGTGTATGTGTGTGTTCTTGTATTTCTACCCTTCTTGAGACATCAACAGGGAAAAGTAGCTTCCATATGAGGACCGGTGAACCAGTTAGGACATAAGTCATGGTCCTAATATGGAAAACCATTGCATCTAATAGAGAATGTCTCATTTGCACCCCTGGTGGTGAAATTTATCAAAATTAGGGTGGTCCCAAAAAGGAGGGATTTTTTTTAAATTGACTGTGTGTCGGTTTTAAAAGTGCTCCCCCTCTGGTCAACATATGAAATAACAAGTGTGTGAAAAAATTAATAATAAAAAAAAAAAATAGAATAAATATGTGTGTAGAGACATACTGTAATAACTTGAAGTAAATCATGAAGATTAAAAACAATTACAAACAAAAAAATTCAACAACAAAAAAAAATACAAAAGCTTACCTTTTTTTTAATATTTGCATAGTTTGTATACATTATTAATGTTGTAAATACAAATCTTTATATATCTAGAAAGGGTGGTCCTAAAGAGGCAGGCATTTTTCGGAGGTCTCGAAAAGGTAAGAAATACAGAAATGTGTGTGTGTGTGTGACGGTGCGTGTGTGTGTGTGACGGTGTGTTTGTGTGTGTGTGTGTGTGTGTGTGTGTGTGTGTGTGTGTGTGTGTGTGTGTGTGTGTGTGTGTAGAGAGATCAGAAGGCGATCCTCAATTGACATTCCTCTCACCCACCCGGCCCTTGGAACAATGAGGTTAAGTGCTGATGAGATTCAGATCAACTGTAAAGCGGCTCGATAATCAGCAATCATCTGACACCCTACACACGGAATTATCTAAAGGTGAGAACAATGATTCGTGCAACGTTACCTCGCTTATCTCCGCCCGGCTCTGCGGCGCTTTCCGTTAGAGAGATTGACACTCGGCACGAGGACGGCTGGAAAGAATACTAATAAGCTGTTGGCCATTACATTTCATTTCAGAGGACCACTTGCAGCTTTTTGTCTCTGTGCGTGTTGCTCTTAATTCAACGGTATTTGATGCTTTATCTCTCTTAAAGAAGGCTCTTTAAATAAAAATTTAAAAAAAATGTAGCTAAAGATCTCCTCTCATCTTTCCTTCGGGTCCATTATGCAGTGAGGTAGTGCGAGACGCAGAGATTGTGGGTCACTAGGCCCGCTTAGCTGACTCAAAGGCACGTTGTATAATCCAATTAGGAGGCTAATAAGGGTTATGCTGCTGAGACACAGTGGGAGAATGCAAAAAAAAAAAAAAAAAAAAAAAAAAAAAAAAAAAAAAAAAGACCTTTCGGCGTTGGGTTTTGAAAGAGCTCGCTGGAAAAAAAAAATAAGTACTCTCCTGAAACACCCACACACACACAAGAAGACTGTAATAGACATTTTTGTAAGACATGCCAACATACAAAGAAATACTATGATGATTATTGGACCGTTGTGAGAAATGATGATGTCACGCTGATAAATCCGATAACGTAAAAAAACAAAACTGCAATAACTATATTTTGAGAACGTGTCACTCTCCCGACGCACTGTGACGAGGCGGGTTGAGACCATCGCTGGAAACTTGGAGCTTCGGCTGGAGAACGGAGCGGCCGACTTTGACTGTTTTTCGCTGGCTTTGGATGAGAGCTGCGATGTACGTGACACCGCCCAGCTGCTCATCTTCTTACGTGGGATAACTGCAGACTTTCAAATCACGGAGGAGCTGGCAGCCATGCAGTCAATTAAAGAGACAACCACAGGTAATGACTTGTATACGTAGGTAAATGCGTGTTTGGACATGTTAGGACTGAAATGGGACAAGCTGGCAGGTGTGACAACAGATGGTTGTCCAAATCTGACGGGGAAAAATGTTGGACTTTTAAAGAGGATGCAGGATAAAGTGACAGAAATTTACATTTTTGCATTGTATTATACACTACCGTTCAAAAGTTTGGGGTCACATTGAAATGTCCTTATTTTTGAAGGAAAAGCACTGTACTTTTCAATGGAGATAACTTTAAACTAGTCTTAACTTTAAAGAAATACACTCTATACATTGCTAATGTGGTAAATGACTATTCTAGCTGCAAATGTCTGGTTTTTGGTGCAATATCTACATAGGTGTATAGAGGCCCATTTCCAGCAACTATCACTCCAGTGTTCTAATGGTACAATGTGTTTGCTCATTGGCTCAGAAGGCTAATTGATGATTAGAAAACCCTTGTGCAATCATGTTCACACATCTGAAAACAGTTTAGCTCGTTACAGAAACTACAAAACTGACCTTTTTTTGAGCAGATTGAGTTTCTGGAGCATCACATTTGTGGGGTCAATTAAACGCTCAAAATGGCCAGAAAAAGAGAACTTTCATCTGAAACTCGACAGTCTATTCTTGTTCTTAGAAATGAAGGCTACTCCACAAAATTGTTTGGGTGACCCCAAACTTTTGAACGGTAGTGTACATCAGGAAGTGTTGTGTAAGACAGTGTTAAAAATAAAACCATCAAAAGCAATTTGCTTTTGTTTAAAGTTAAGTTAGGTTAAATTAAATTATTATTATTATTATTATTATTTATCTTACGGTATATCCAAAATAGTTTGAGCAAAATTTAATTGAAATATTGTCGGTGTGGCCCTCCAGCAGTGCTCAGGTTGCTCATGCGGCCCCCGGTAAAAATTCATTGCCCACCCCTGACCCACACACACACAAGCAGACTGTAAAATACATTTTTGTAAGACATGCCAGCATACAAATAAATACTATGATGATTATTGGACCGTTATGAGAAATTATGATGTCACACTGATAAAACTGATAACGTAAAAACAAAATAACTGCAATAACTAAGGGTAAGAACTAGTGTTGTCCCGATACCAACATTTTGGTACCGGTACCAAAATTATTTTGACACTTTTCGGTACTTTTCTAAATAAAGGGTATCACAAAAAATGGCATTATTGGCTTTATTTTACATTAAACAGAACTACTCAGTGGCCTAGTGGTTAGAGCAGGCCTGGGCAATTTTTTTGACTCGGGGGGGCCAAATTTTTTAGAAAAAAATGTGTCTGGGGGCCGGTAAAAACGGAATGGAATTAAAAACATTTTTTTTTACAGAATGAGACACCCAGAATGTACAGGAAAATAAAGAATGTGGGATTTACAATATTAACTATGAAGGATAAAACACTGAATATTGACAACTTATGAACGTCACACCCCCTCTCCATCGACATATTCTACAATCAAGCGAAACGCAAAAAAATGCAAAAAACACAGCGAAATATGAACGCGAAGGGTAAAAAAACCAAAAAACACCTACAATCGGATACATCTGATACATCACTAAGCTTTAGAACTTTGTTGTAAAAATATTTTTCCGCGTCTGTCCCTGACACCCGCATTTCAGACTGACGCTCTGTGGAAACGATCCCCACCCACACTGCTTGGTGCCTCGTCTGAGCTGCTGTGACTTAAATTACCATAGTAACTCATTAGATTACCATAGTAACTCATTAGATTACCATAGTAACTAGTATATCACACTAAAGCTCAGATTCCAACCATTGAAATACTTTGTATAGTTCAAAACTCCCGGTAATTAGAAAACATCACTGCGCATCATAATGGCAGCTACACTTTCCATCTTAAAGATCTAAAAAAAATATTTGGGAATGTCCGGCAGGCCGCATGTGGCCCCCGGGCCATAATTTGCCCAGGTCTGGGTTAGAGTGTCCGCCCTGAGTCATACCAAAGACTATAAAAATGGGACCCATTACCTCCCTGCTTGGCACTCAGCATCAAGGGTTGGAATTGGGGGTTAAATCTCCAAAAAATATTCCCAGGCGCGGCCACCGCTGCTGCTCACTGCTCCCCTCACCTCCATGGGGGTGATCAAGGGTGATGGGTCAAATGCAGAGAATAATTTCGCCACACCTAGTGTGTGTGTGACAATCATTGGCACTTTAACTAGAGATGTCCGATAATATCGGACTGCTGATATTATCGGCCGATAAATGCTTTAAAATGTAATATCGGAAATTATCGGCATCGGTTTCAAAAAGTAAAATGTATGACTTTTTAAAACGCCGCTGTACGGAGGGGTACACGTATGTAGGAATAGGTATAGAGCGCTAATAAACCTTAAAGGCACTGCCTTTGCGTGCCGGCCCAGTCACATAATATCTACGGCTTTTCACACCCACAAATGAATGCCAACATACTTGGTCAACAGCCATACAGGTCACACTGAGGGCGGACGTATAAACAACTTTAACACTGTTACAAATATGCGCCACACTGTGAACCCACACCAAACAGGAATGACAAACACATTTCGGGAGAACATCCGCACCGTAACACAACAGAACAAATACCCAGAACCCCTTGCAGCCAACCCCGCCCACCTCAACCTCCTCATGCTCTCTCAGGGAGAGCATGTCCCAAATTCCAAGCTGCTGTTTTGAGGCATGTTAAAAAAAATAATGCACTTTGTGACTTCAATAATAAATATGGCAGTGCCATGTTGGCATTTTTGTCCATAACTTGAGTTGACTTATTTTGGAAAACCTTGTTACATTGTTTAATGCATCCAGCGGGGCATCACAACAAAATTAGGCAAAACAATGTGTTAATTCCACGACTGTATACACTACCGTTCAAAAGTTTGGGGTCACCCAAACAATTTAGTGGAATAGCCTTCATTTCTAAGAACAAGAATAGACTGTCGAGTTTCAGATGAAAGTTCTCTTTTTCTGGCCATTTTGAGCGTTGAATTGACCCCACAAATGTGATGCTCCAGAAACTCAATCTGCTCAAAGGAAGGTCAGTTTTGTAGCTTCTGTAACGAGCTAAACTGTTTTCAGATGTGTGAAGATGATTGCACAAGGGTTTTCTAATCATCAATTAGCCTTCTGAGCCAATGAGCAAACACATTGTACCATTAGAACACTGGAGTGATAGTTGCTGGAAATGGCCTATGTAGATATTGCACCAAAAACCAGACATTTGCAGCTAGAATAGTCATTTACCACATTAGCAATGCATAGAGTGTATTTCTTTAAAGTTAAGACTAGTTTAAAGTTATCTTCATTGAAAAGTACAGTGCTTTTCCTTCAAAAATAAGGACATTTCAATGTGACCCCAAACTTTTGAACGGTAGTGTATATCGGTATCGGTTGATATCGGAATCGGTAATTAAGAGTTGGACAATATCGGAATATCGGCAAAAAAGCCATTATCGGACTTAACTTAATAGTAACAACATGGGATGCCATCACTTGTCTACTCTACTGTACGTAGACTGGAAACAGAGATACAGGCTGCCATGGCCTCGTGGGCACTGATGATAAATCCTACCCGTGTTGAATATTTAGCAGTGATGTGCGCTGGTAATCGTTATATTCTGGCTTGAGGAGCGCCGTACGTGTGCAGTTCTGAGCCAGCGAGACCACCGTTGAGAGAGAGAGAGTGTGTGATTTCCCCAGCGTCCCTTTTTCACTTGTTGGCTGAAGCGTTTGCAGCTAATGACCAGCAATTTCCCTGCTGTTCAGCAAGGCGTAAATAAGATGAACATACGAAGAAGTGGGGTCATAAATTCAACCTACAATCATCCCCTCGCCTCCTCCAGGCCTTCGCGGAAGTGAGGACTCTGTCTCGCCGTCATCCTTTCCACCGGAGCGCCCTCCATCATTAATAACAGTCACTAAAGCAGAGGTACGTCCCCTTATAGCACTTAGGCGACACATGCGCTGCGGAGAGAATCCGTCCGACCCGGCCAGCAAATGTGACGGTGCCGGCGTAGAAAAGAAGGTCAGGACCTTTCATAGGATTTCCAGCGGTGGTTATTTAAAGGCCTACTGAAAGCCACTACTACCGACCACGCAGTCTGATAGTTTATATATCAATGATGAAATCTTAACATTATAACACATGCCAATACGGCCAGGTTAACTTATAAAGTGACATTTTAAATTTGCCGCTAAACTTCCGGTTCGAAACGCCTCTGAGGATGACGTATGCGCGTGACGTAGCCCGGCGAACACGGGTATGCCTTCCACATTGAAGCCAATACGAAAAAGCTCTGTTTTCATTTCATAATTCCACAGTATTCTGGACATCTGTGTTCGTGAATCTGTTGCAATCATGTTCATTGCATTATGAAGAAGGAAGCTGAGCAAGCAAAGAAGAAAGTTGTCGGTGCGAAATGGACGTATTTTTCTAACGTAGTCAGCAACAACAGTACACAGCCGGCGCTTCTTTGTTTACATTCCCGAAAGATGCAGTCAAGATGGAAGAACTCGGATAACAGAGACTCTAACCAGGAGGACATTTGACTTGGATACGCAGACGCCTGTAGAGAACTGGGACAACACAGACTCTTACCAGGATTACTTTGATTTGGATGACAAAGACGCAGACGTGCTACTGTGAGTATGCAGCTTTGGCTTTTTTTTGCGTATGTACGTAACTTTTTTAAAATATATAAGCTTTATGAACCTTGGGTTAGGTGAACGGTCTTTTGGGCTGAGTGATTGTGTGTGTTGATCAGGTGTTTGAATTGTATTGGCGTGTTCTATGGAGCTAGGAGCTAGCAGAGGAGCTAGGAGCTAGCATAACACGTACCGTACCGTACGTGCGCGTCACGTACGTAACTTTTTAAAAATATATAAGCTTTATGAACCTTGGGTTAGGTGAACGGTCTTTTGGGCTGAGTGATTGTGTGTGTTGATCAGGTGTTTGAATTGTATTGGCGTGTTCTATGGAGCTAGGAGCTAGCAGAGGAGCTAGGAGCTAGCATAACAAACACGCAGGTGTTTTTATGCAGGATTAATTTGTGGCATATTAAATATAAGCCTGGTTGTGTTGTGGCTAATAGAGTATATATATGTCTTGTGTTTATTTACTGTTGTAGTCATTCCCAGCTGAATATCAGGTCACCCCCGGCTCTCACAGCATCTTCCCTATCTGAATAGCTTCAACTCCCCACTAGTCCTTCACTTGCACTTTACTCATCCACAAATCTTTCATCCTCGCTCAAATTAATGGGGAAATTGTCGCTTTCTCGGTCCGAATCTCTCTCACTTCATGCGGCCATCATTGTAAACAATAGGGAACTTTGCGTATATGTTCAACTGACTACGTCACGCTACTTCCGGTAGGGGCAAGCCTTTTTTTTATCAGATACCAAAAGTTGTAATCTTTATCGTCGTTGTTCTATACTAAATCCTTTCAGCAAAAATATGGCAATATCGCGAAATGATCAAGTATGACACATAGAATAGATCTGCTATCCCCGTTTAAATAAAAAAATTCATTTCAGTAGGCCTTTAACAACAAAAACACCGACTTTCGCCCGATCAATAGCCTCTGTGGTCATTTCAGACTCGGGGCTTCAGCCGGGGGCCGCCTATTGGAAAACAATAAGCCCCCTCAGCTTGATCCTTCACCTGCGGTTATGGCAGCGGTGCAGCAAGCAGGAAGAGAAAAATCAGTGGAGAATATTACCCCATTGAACAATATGACCTCACCTCTTTCATGGATAATTAACAGTTAGAGATGCTACCTCAGTAGAAACTCATTTGTATACTCTAGCCTTTAAATAGACCCCCCTTTTAGAACAGCTGATCTCCTTGCCGGAGAGGGGGGGGGGGGGGGGGAGCACAGATGAGGTGACCACAGATGAGGTGCTAGCTGTCCAAAGTCGGGACCCAGGGTGGACCACTCATCTGTGCATCAGTTGGAGACGTCTCTGCACTGCTGACCTGTCTCCACTCAAGATGATCGCCTGCTGGCCCCACTATGGACTGGACTCTCACACTAGTGTTAGATCCACTATGGACTGGACTCTCACACTATTATGTTAGATCCACTGTGGACTGGACTCTCACACTATTATGTTAGATCCACTATGGACTGGACTCTCACACTAGTGTTAGATCCACTATGGACTGGACTCTCACACTATTATGTTAGATCCACTGTGGACTGGACTCTCACACTATTATGTTAGATCCACTATGGACTGGACTCTCACTATTATGTTATATCCACTATGGACTGGACTCTCACACTATTATGTGAGATCCACTATGGACTGGACTCTCACACTATTATGCTAGATCCACTATGGACTGGACTCTCACACTATTATGATAGATCAACTATGGACTGGACTCTCACTATTATGTTAGATCAACTATGGACTGGACTCTCACTATTATGTTAGATCCACTATGGACTGGACTCTCACAATATTATGTTAGATCCACTATGGACTGGACTCTCACACTATTATGTTAGATCCACTATGGACTGGACTCTCACACTATTATGCTAGATCCACTATGGACTGGACTCTCACACTATTATGTTAGATCCACTATGGACTGGACTCTCACACTATTATGTTAGACCCACTATGGACTGGACTCTCACTATTATGTTAGATCCACTATGGACTAGACCAGGGGTCACCAACGCGGTGCCCGCGGGCACCAGGTCGCCCGTAAGGACCAGATGAGTCGCCCGCGGGCCTGTTCTAAAAAAAAAAAAAAAAATGTAAAAAAAAAAATTTTTTTTAAAAATTTTTTTTTTTTTTTAAAAAAAAAAAAAAATTAAATCTACATAGAAAAACACAAGATACACTTTCAATCAGTGCATCAACCCAAACAACCTCCCCCATGCACACTCATCCACACCCACTCACTCAAAAGGGGTTATTTCTTTCTGCTACCAATATTCTGGTTCCCACAACATACACAACACATCTGCAAGGGACACAGTCCCTGAAGCACACATGATTGTATAGGCTGCTGGTCCACTAACATTTTCATTAATTACTATTTTTTATGTAATTATTTTTATATTGTTTTACTTTCTTTTTTATCCAAGAAAATGTTTTTTATTTATTTATCTTATTTTTTTTATTTTTTTTTAAAAAGGGCCTTATCTTCAACAGACCAGGTTGTCAATGATATTAGATTTGTTTAAAGGTTTTTTTTTAAACCAGGCCCAGTCCAGATAATGTCCAAGTCGGACTCAGCAACACACACCTTCATTCATGTACACAGAAAAAAATTAGGGAACACAACAGATTGCATATAATTTATAAACAAAATTACATTTTCAAAATAAGCATTTATGTACAGTCCAGATTATGTCCAGGTCACTCAAATTAGGGAACACAACAACAGATATCATATAATCTATAAACATAATTATACTTTCAAAATAAGCCTTTGAGGACTTCTCATCTTTTTTTAAAATGTTTTTTGGCATCATTATCGTTTTCAACCATGTAACTTTTTAAAGTTAGAAAATACTGAATAAATGTTTTAAAGAAAGTAATACTAAGTGAATATCTGTTTTTGGCCTTAAAAATAAACATTTTACCGAGTACTATAATTAAATTGACTAAATCATGATTGTCAATGAACTCTCCTAAAATAACAGAAACCACATTAAGCTTCATAAACAAACCAATCCTTAAACACATTTTTTCAACTTCCACCCAAAACAAAGACACAATATGACAATACCAAAACAAATGCAGGGTGGATTCAGGCTCCTGACAACAAAATCGGCAATCATCTGACTCTGTCATATTCCATAGTTTTAACATTTTCCCTGTGGGTAAGAAGTTATAAATAATTTTAATTTGAAAATAACGATTTTGCACATCGATAGTGGTTTTATAGATTAGTTTGAATATGGCATCCCATGGCAAAGGGCAGTCAAAAAAGTCCTCCCATTTTCCATACGTGTTGTATGGGGCAGCCTTCAAAGATTTCTTTATTAAATACAAATTATATATGTTTCTATTTATTTTAGTTCCTTTTTGCCAACTAGAATTTCTTATTAGAGGTTTACAAACTAATAATTTAGTAGTTCCATAATTAATTATTTGTTTCCATCTTTTCCCAATTACTCCAGTTAGTTGATAAAATGAAAAGCTTGAGCAAGCATCACCATACATAGCTCTAAATTCATCATACTTCATAATTTTACCATTCTCATTGATAATATCATTGACAAAACTGATTCCTCTTTCAAACATATTTTTCCAAAAGAAAGGCTTTCCATCTATTACAATATTAGAGTTCATCCATATTAACTGCTGCAAAATATCGTCTCTTTTTTCTGGCACATAAAATTGAAAACACCACTATGAGTGGATTGTTTCCTTTATGAACCCTGCCATGTTTCCCAGCAGACTCTCTGGGAGGAGATCACTTGTAAAAAAGGATACAATTTCTTTTGATACAGTACATGTTTTTTGTCCAACAGGACACTTGTGTACCACTCAATGTTTAAATACATCTTTGGAACAATTGATGCTTTTAAAGACAGACACATAGCTTCAAGGTTGAGAAGTTTCAGGCCCACATATTCATACTCTTTGTACAAAACCTTTCTTTTAATCTTTTCTGGTTTGCCGTTCCAGACAAAATCGAAGACCCTCCGCTCATAAATCTTAAAAAAGTTTTGTGATGGAGCTGGTAATGACAAAAACAAATAAATAAATTGAGGAATAATTAACGAGTTGGCAATAGACATTTTACCATACAAGGTTAGGGATTTCCCTTTCCATAATTGCATAATTTTGTCCAGCTTTCTTAGTCGATTATCATAATTTACTGAGCCTAGATCTTCCAGATTTTCTGGGACAACAACACCAAGTATGTTAACTGGTCCATCTGTCCACAAAACAGGCACTTTGCATTCCATTCGAAAGGACGTTCCCTTTAGATTTCCGATCCTTAACATTTTACATTTATCATAATTAAGCTTAAGGCCAGATTGCTGTGAAAATATGTTCAAAAGATTAAGAAGGTTCCGCAAACAATGAGGAAAAATCTTATCTTTGTGAATCAGCCTTTTCTGACATGAACTTCATCAAGAACAAACACAGAACACGCCTCACTGATGCACATCTGCAAGACTCACTCAGAGTTGCAGTGTCAAGTTACACACCAGAGTACAACACACTAGTTAACAGCATGCAATGCCAGGCTTCCCACTAACTGACAAAGAAACAGATAACAGATTTGGTGTCCAGTTCAAAGTGTGACATGATTTAAAAAATTGAGAGTTTATTTTGTATTTTACATGAGTTATTATTTGTACAAACATGGTGCAAAGTAATTCATGATTTGTTAAAAAATGTTAGTGGCTAGCTAGTTAAAATGGGATATTGTGATTTCACAAGACTGTCTTAGAAGTGATCATTTGAAAATGTTCAATTTGAAAAATGTGCACTTAGAGAAAATATAAAAATAAAGTGTTGCATATTGATATTTATCTGTTTCTATATATATTTATTGTGAGAAATCATTAAGATGATCAGTGTTTCCACAAAGATAAATATGATTATTTATTAATAATAACAGAGTTAAAGGTAAATTGAGCAAATTGGCTACTTCTGGCAATTTATTCAAGTGTGTATCTAACTGGTAGCCCTTCGCATTAATCAGTACCCAAGAAGTAGCCCTTGGTTTCAAAAAGGTTGGTGACCCCTGGACTAGACTCTCACACTAATATGCTAGATCCACTATGGACTGGACTCTCAGACTATTATGATAGATCAACTATGGACTGGACTCTCACTATTATGTTAGATCCACTATGGACTGGACTCTCACACTATTATGATAGATCAACTATGGACTGGACTCTCACTATTATGTTAGATCCACTATGGACTGGACTCTCACTATTATGTTAGATCCACTATGGACTGGACTCTCACACTATTATGTTAGATCCACTATGGACTGGACTCTCACTATTATGTTAGATCCACTATGGACTGGACTCTCACACTATTATGTTAGATCCACTATGGACTGGACTCTCCCCCCACCCTCCCCAGCACTCACCTGTTTCTCACCTTTTTTGTAAGGGGCGCTGGAAGTTGTCAGACCCGTCAGCGATCCTGTTCTGTCTCCCTGTAATGTTTGTTTTATATTGACTGGGATTGTGCTGAAAATCTTTTAATTTCCCCTCGGAGATTATTAAAGTATTTCTGATGCTGATTCTGATTCTTGATGCAGATTTCCAGGCATATTTTTCTTTTTAAAAGTGTACAATCACATTATGCTGCACCACTCTATTGGAATGTTGCAGCGTGTGTCTTATGTCCCTGCGAATATACAATAATGTATTTCTTACAGAACAAAAAAAAAAAAGAAGATGTTCTATCTGCTCATTATGTTCATGAAATATGAGTCAGTCGGCTGAAAGTGCAGATTATATTACAGCTGGGGGGGCAGATGTTGCATATTCTTGAGTATATATCATATACAATATATATCAAGTGATGTCCTGTAACAGACACTGACATTAATAGTAGCTTAAAATATCTCCATGTATGAATTACAAAAAAAATATAGCCAATATATCCTCATGCCTACTTTTTTTTCTTCCAGGAAACCCCGCCTAGTTAGGACCTCTCAACTAGTCTATTTGCATTTATGTGCGCTCGGCTCATTTTTTTTCGTCATAAGCATAATTAGTTTTCATTTAATTTCATATTTGATTGTTAAACTGATGGGCCAATTAGATCTCCTTTCTCATTCCCCGCCTACTGACATTTAACACAATCCCGCTAAGGACCCTGATTGCTATGGCAAACATCTCCATTGCCAAACACGTGAGCGTCAGCGAGCCCCAGCTGCTCAGTATTGGCGCCATACCATCCCCGCAATGGCGAGCGGCGGCGGAGCGGTCGCAGCTAATAACGTCTCACGCCCTCTAAGGTCAGTCCAATATCAGAAGTGGGACAATAAGCGAGGCGTGTGGGAATATTCTCATCCAAATGTCAGTTGTTTGCGTAAACCTGGGAGGTCTTTCAATCTTTCTGCCATGTTCTACACTGCAAAAACTGAAATCTAAGTAAGATTATATCTCAAATACGGGTGATATTTGCTTATTTTCTGTCTGATAAGATAATTCGTCTCACTAAGCAGATTATATGTTTTGCTTGTTTTAAGGGTTTTGGTCCTAAATGATCTCAGTAAGATATTATAGCTTGTTGCTGAGATTTGATGACCTTCCGCAGGAACCTACCACATAGCGAAGGACCAGTGGCGTGCGGTGAGGTTAATGTCTGGTGAGGCACTGCATCATCACAGTCAGATTTACAAACATATGAACCCTAAATAGTATCTTATTCACCATGTGATTGGCAGCAGTTAACGGGTTATGTTTAAAAGCTCATACCAGCATTCTTTACACAACTGTAGCACACAAAAAAGCACATTTAATCAAAAAAAACATTATTATGGTCTTACCTTTCTTGCTGGACAGCCTTTGCGTGTGTACCACGCCGTTTGAAAAGAACGGGTCTTCTGTCCCGAAGTCAAAAGCAAACCTTTTAGCTCTGGCGTTGGTCTACCTTAAATTATTACCTCCTGCTTCGATTGAAAGTCCAGTTTAGAAAACTGTTTTATTTTACATATATAATCCTCCATGTTTTTAATAAAAGTCCAGGCGAGAGGAAATAAACAATCGCTTGAAAACATTTTTTGTTTTTCTTCTGCGGCTGAGGAACGATCTCTGGGATCACTACCGCCCTCTACCACCAGGAGGCCGGATTACTGCGAGCCTCAACCAGTACGTCTTTTGCAGCAGTTTTATGAATGCTCAGCACAACAAATTTGTTACACACATACAGTTTTTGACAAAATACACTGTACATTATATATACCTCAGCTAAATAAACTATGCCATAGTTTAGTTAGCTGATATAATTCATATAGCAATACAGTCTCACTGCACAGCAGGCCAGCAGTTAGCCGAGTCATTGTGCACAATCCATGTTGAGGCACAAATCAGTGACGTGCCTCACCGTCTCTTCTCAGTATTTGAACGGCAAATGTGAAAATAAAAATAATCTAAAACTGGTGAAGTTAAATGGAAAATAACTTTAGTATAATCACTGGATACATATAATTTATTTTTTTTTTTTTCTTTCTACATTTTTTTCTTTCCATGATGGCAGGTGAGGCCCCACCTCCCCTGCCTCTAGTGACGGCACGCCACTGCGAAGGACATACACTATTTGATTTGCTATTATGCAGCTCATTTTTATTTGACAGTTATTGAAATATCTTGTGACATCATGCACAAAAGTGCACTTAATTAGTTTTAAACTATTGTAGTGGCGTTCCGTACAAAAAGTGCACTTTAATTTAGTGTTGTTTTGATATGTCATCTTAGTGACATCATGCACAAAAGTGCACTCATACCTTGTTTTAAAATGTCTCTGACAATCTTGCACTTTCTGTTTTGGAAATGACATGAATGTTTGTGCCACTGCTTAAAGGCCAACTGAAAGCCACTACTACCGACCACGCAGTCTGATAGTTTGTATATCAATGATGAAATCTTAACATTG
>NC_084746.1:7224598-7259598 GCF_033978785.1 Entelurus aequoreus
TGAGGTTAACCCTAAATCATCAGCCCGGAGGTTGGGTCTTGGGCGGTAGTTGGGTGTTCCAACAGGACGTCAAAAGTGGTAAAGGAATGGCTAAATCAGGCTAGAATTAAGGTTTTTAGAATGGCCTTCCCAAAGTCCTGACTTAAACGTGTGGACAATGCTGAAGAAACAAGTCCATGTCAGAAAACCGACACATTTAGCTGAACTGCACCAATTTTGTCAAGAGGAGTGGTCAAAAATTCAAGCAGAAGCTTGTGGATGGCTACCAAAATCGTCGTATTGCAGTGAAACTTGCCAAGGGACATGTAAGCAAATATTAACAGTGCTGTATGTATACTTTTGACCCAGCAGATTTGGTCAAATTTTCAGTAGACCCATAGAAAAATTCCTAAAAGAACCAAACTTCATGAATGTTTTTTGTGACCAACAAGTATGTGCCCCAATCACTAAATCACAAAAAAATAAGAGTTGTAGAAATGATTGGAAACTCAAGACAGCCATGACATGATGTTCTTTACAAGTGTATGTAAACTTTTGACCACGACTGTATATATACATACACTACCGTTCAAAAGTTTGGGGTCACCCAAACAATTTTGTGGAATAGCCTTCATTTCTAAGAACAAGACTAGACTGTCGAGTTTCAGATGAAAGTTCTCTTTTTCTGGCCATTTTGAGCGTTTAATTGACCCCACAAATGTGATGCTCCAGAAACTCAATCTGCTCAAAGGAAGGTCAGTTTTGTAGCTTCTGTAACGAGCTAAACTGTTTTCAGATGTGTGAACATGATTGCACAAGGGTTTTCTAATCATCAATTAGCCTTCTGAGCCAATGAGCAAACACATTGTACCATTAGAACACTGGAGTGATAGTTGCTGGAAATGGGCCTCTATACACCTATGTAGATATTGCACCAAAAACCTGACATTTGCAGCTAGAATAGTCATTTACCACATTAGCAATGTATAGAGTGTATTTCTTTCAAGTTAAGACTAGTTTAAAGTTATCTTCATTGAAAAGTACAGTGCTTTTCCTTCAAAAATGAGGACATTTCAATGTGACCCCAAACTTTTGAACGGTAGTGTATATATATATATATATATGCCAGCCAGAATCAACATGCATTTTTACGACATAACGATACTAATATAAGCTCTATCGTCAGCCAAAGTTTTACCATTGATATAGTATATCTCTATACTGTGCAAACCTAGATAAAACTATAAAAAATAACTGATTGGAAAACTGCATTGCTTTTGCACGAACACCGTTAGTTGTGTTTAAAATGAACCCTAATAAACTGCAAACTGCTAGCAGGTAAATCTTAAATGCTATTTGGTAACAGTCAAACACAAATACAAATAGACGCAGTAGACATTGAAAGGGTAAAAGAAAACACATTTTTGGGTGAAACATGATCAAATGAATTGGAAATCTCATGTAAAAAATATATACAGCATAAAGTAGCAAGAAACTTGTCAATAATGAACAAAGCAAAACATGTTCTGGACCAAAAATCACTTCATATTTTTTACTGCTCACTAGCATAAAAACATATCTGAGTTATTGTGTAGAATTATGGGGGAACAACTACAAATGTACACTTCATTCACTAACTGTGTTACAAAAAAGATCAATTACAATAATACATAATGTTGGATATAGAGAACATACAAACCCTGTATTAATTGAATCACAAATATAGAAATTCAACAATTCGGTGCATTCGGTACAGCTAAAATTATGTACGAAGCAAACTATAAGCTGCTACCTAAAAATGTACAACAATTCTTCTCAACAAAAGAGGAAATATATAACCTTAGAGGAAAATGTAATTTAAAACATGTGTATGCTCGTACAACACTTAAAACCTTTAGCATATCAGTACCGTATTTTTCGGACTATAAGTCGCAGTTTTTTTTCATAGTTTGGCCGGGGGTGCGACTTATACTCAGGAGCGACTTATGTGTGAAATGATTAACACATTACCGTCAAATATCAAATAATATTTAGCTCATTCACGTAAGAGACTAGACGTATAAGATTTCATGGGATTTAGCGATTAGGAGTGACAGATTGTTTGGTAAACGTATAGCATGTTCTATATGTTATAGTTATTTGAATGACTCTTACCATAATATGTTACGTTAACATACCAGGCACGTTCTCAGTTGGTTATTTATGCCTCATATAACGTACACTTATTCAGCCTGTTGTTCACTATTCTTTATTTATTTTAAATTGCCTTTCAAATGTCTATTCTTGGTGTTGTTTTATCAAATAAATATCCCCCAAAAAATGCGACTTATACTCCAGTGCGACTTATATATGTTTTTTTCCTTCTTTATTATGCATTTTCGGCCGGTGCGACTTATACTCCGAAAAATACGGTATGTGGAATTAAATTATGGAACGGATTAACCAAATGAATCAAACACAGCACCAATATGATTCACTTTAAGAGACCGTTCAAACTACAAGTGTTCACAAAGTACACAGAACAAGAATTACGATGAACATCTTGAATTATTTATGTATTTAATATTGTTTACTTAATACGCTATATTATTTGTTTATTATTTATGAGTTCACTGTTATGTTACAGAGGACAAAAAAATAGTATAAAATTGCTATGGTATGAAAAGGGATAGGATTAAATAAACTCAGCTTCTTCCTATTCCTTTTCGGACGTGATGTAATGAAACAACAGGAAATATGTGATGAATTACATTGTATTTTATGCATGTTCGAAATAAACTGAAACTGAACTGAACACATAACAATGGAATGCTTAAAGGCCTACTGAAATGATTTTTTTTTTATTTAAACGGGGATAGCAGATCCATTCTATGTGTCATACTTGATCATTTCGCGATATTGCCATATTTTTGCTGAAAGGATTTAGTATAGAACAACGACGATAAAGTTCGCAACTTTTGGTCGCTGATAAAAAAAAGCCTTGCCCGTACCGGAAGTAGCGTGACGTCACAGGTTGAAAAGCTCCTCACATTTCCCCATTGTTTACACCAGCAGCGAGAGCGATTCGGACCGAGAAAGCGACGATTACCCCATTAATTTGAGCGAGGATGAAAGATTTGTGGATGAGGAACGTGAGAGTGAAGGACTAGAGTGCAGTGCAGGACGCATCTTTTTTCGCTCTGACCGTAACTTAGGTACAAGCTGGCTCATTGGATTCCACACTCTCTCCTTTTTCTATTGTGGATCACGGATTTGTATTTTAAACCACCTCGGATACTATATCCTCTTGAAAAGGAGAGTCGAGAACGCGAAATGGACATTCACAGTGACTTTTATCTCCACGACAATACATAGGCGAAACACTTTACGGAGCTAACGTGATAGCATCGGGCTTAACTGCAGATAGAAACAAAAGAAATAAGCCCCGTACTGGAAGGATAGACAGAAAATCAACAATACTATTAAACCATGGACATGTAAATACACGGTTAATGCTTTCCAGCCTGGCAAAGGTTAACAATGCTGTTGCTAACGACGCCATTGAAGCTAACTTAGCAACGGGACCTCACAGAGCTATGCTAAAAACATTAGCTATCCACCTACGCCAGCCAGCCCTCATCTGCTCATCAACACCCGTGCTCACCTGCGTTCCAGCGATCGACGGTGCGATGAAGGACTTCACCCGATCATCCGTGCGGTCGGCGGCTAGCGTCGGATAGCGCGTCTGCTATCCACCTCAAAGTCCTCCTGTTTGTGTTGCTGCAGCCAGCCGCTAATACACCGATCCCACCTACAACTTTCTTCTTTGCAGTCTTCATTGTTCATTAAACAAATTGCACAAGATTCACCAACACAGATGTCCAGAACACTGTGGAATTTTGAGATGAAAACAGAGCTTTTTGTATTGGATCCAATGGCGTCCGAATACTTCCGTTCACTCCGTGACGTCACGCGCATACGTCATCATACCGAGACGTTTTCAACCGGAAGTTTCGCGGGAAATTTAAAATTGCACTTTATAAGTTAAGTTGGCATGTGTTGCAATGTTAAGATTCCATCATTGATGTATAAACTATCAGACTGCGTGGTCGGTAGTAGTGGCTTTCAGTAGGCATTTAACAGACAAGTGCAGCAGAAACAGTTTGAACATTGAGATTTTTTTTTTTTCCTTTAGCTTGTAGCCTCGGTCCCCGTCTTTAATAAACAATGAACGCAACATCTTCTCCACTTGTTTTTGGCTGTTTATATATTTATGTAAGGCCAAGTCTTCCAAAACAGGAAGAGGGTTTTTAAACGTCTGAGTTCTCCTTGGCACTTTAGCTAACCAAAGGCTGGTTTGTATGTGTTCACATAGTAGACAAGAAGGCTCATATCGAAGACACCGCGAGCAGACAGAAGTTAAATAAGTTCTTGGCCTCACACTGTAAACAAACGGAACATAAAAAAAACAAGCATCAAGTGTTTGAGCGTCACGGGGTGCAGAGGTGACGACTGTAACTTGCTATTGCCGTCCGCATTTGATCAAAACAACAAAAGCCGCAAACGTCTCCCGGCATTCATGTTTCCATTTGCCGCACATCAAGCGCCGCTCCGCCCTTTGGAACGTAGCCCTCGTCGAGACAGACGCTTTGAGGAAGGCCAACCGCTTCCAAGTCTGGGCCCTTTGAAGAGCCAGGCTCGGCGAAATAAACGCCAACGCTCAGACGCCAACGCCTGAGACCTTGATTAGGATTCACAGGGAACCGGCAGACAAAAGGGAAAATGGCGCTTAGCTTTAATTAACACCTGGCCCTATGTGGCACAGTCTCACCAGGGTACGTTTAACACTGGTTATCATGATGGGGGTGGTATGCAGTGTTTCCCACACATTCATTTATTTGTGGCGGCCCGCCACGAAATAATTACATCCGCCACAAATTTAAAAAAAAATAAAAATATATATATTTTTTTTTTTTTGTCCTGTCCAGCTTCTCAGGCAAATCATATAGTTGATGTAGATGCCCATATAGGCGGCTGTTCAGATTTACTTTACAAAAAAGAAGTGTAGGATACTTCTCTTGTTGCCTTATTTGTATTTGACCACTACTGTTTTCTGTTTATTTGTTACTGACTGTGGCAGGACACCTCTGCCTCTGTTTCACTTTATGTTGCTGGTAAATAATATGGTTGTAGTAGTAGGCTAAAGTTAAATTATTTAGTATGCACTAATTAAAGGGGCAGAGCTTTAAGAGACATTTTAGCTTTTATATTTTATAAGATATATTTTTTGTAAGAACCACAATTAATAAATATATTTCAGTGAATAACTTATTGTTCAAATCTGTATATAAATATGTACATAAAGTGTTGTAATTATATTGTAAAATGGATGGATGGATGGATGGTTATTATTAATTAGTAAGTATACATTTTTTGGGCCTTTTTAGAGAAAATCTAATCATTGTAGTAAATTATGCAAATAATATGGTTGTAGTAGTAGGCTAAAGTTAAATTATTTAGTATGCACTAATTAAAGGGGCAGAGCTTTAAGAGACATTTTAGCTTTTATATTTTATAACAGTGTTTTTCAACCACTGTGCCGCGGCACACTAGTGTCCCGTGAGATATTGTCTGGTGTGCCGTGGGAGATTATGTAATTTCACCTAATTGTGTTAAAAATATTTTTTTGCAAACCAGTAATTATAGTCCGCAAATGATGTGTTGTTTTTGACAGATTGCTGGACGACAGCAAAGACTTGCAGCGTGTGGAGCCGCAGACGGCGTCCACAAAGTACATCCGTACATGACATGACAATGGACATCAAAATAGGAGCGCAAGACAAGAACAAAAACACCAAAAAACTCCAAATAAGTCACGGCGTGATGTGACAGGTCATGACAGTACACCTACTTTGAGACAAGAGCTATAGTGAAGCATGGTTGGTTATGGATTGAATATCCAACAATTGCGAGAATAACTTTTTTTTGTCAATATTGGCTGCTGAGTTAATTTTTTTATGTTTTCTGCTCGTGGTGTGCCTCGAAATTTTTTAAATGAAAAAAATGTGCCTTGGCTCAGAAAAGGTTGGAAAACACTGTTTTATAAGATATATTTTTTGTAAGAACCACAATTAATAAATATATTTCAGTGAATAACTTATTGTTCAAATCTGTATATAAATATGTACATAAAGTGTTGTAATTATATTGTAAAATGGATGGATGGATGGACGTTTAAAACAAAACTGTTATTATTAATTAGTAAGTATACATTTTTTGAGCCTTTTTAGAGAAAATCATATCATTGTAGTAAATTATGCAAATTACTCTATGATGTCATGGTGACCACGCCCATAGCCACGCCCATAGCCACTGGTATGTGTGCGTATACTCAATCAGGGTCTTCCAAAGTGTGTCCCGCTATGTAGGGCTGGCCAATTATATGATCGTGATCGCGATGAATTTGAGTTGGATCACGGTGATCAGCTGTTAGCAAAATTCCTCGATCAAACATGGCGGAAATTTCTGCTAGAAGTTATCGCAGTAGTACAAACCCCGTATCCATATGAGTCTGGAAATTGTGTTGGATGTAAATATAAACGGAATACAATGATTTGCAAATAATTTTTAACCCATATTCAGTTGAATATGCTACAAAGACAACATATTTGATGTTCAAACTGATCACATACAGAGCGCCAATAAACCTTAAAAAGGCACTGCCTTTGCGTGCCGGCCCAATCACATAATATCTACTTTTCACACACACAAGTGAATGCCAAGCATTCTTGGTCAACAGCCATACAGGTCACACTGAGGGTAGCCGCATAAACAACTTTAACACTGTTACAAATATGCGCCGCACTGTGAACCCACACCAAACAAGAATGACAAACACATTTCGGGAGAACATCCGCACCGTAACACAACATAAACACAACCAAACAAATACCCAGAACCCCTTGCAGCACTAACTCTTCCGGGAAGCTACAATATACACCCCCCGCTACCCCCTACCCTCATACTTGCCAACCCTCCCGTTTTTAGCGGGAGACTCCCGGTATTCAGCGCCTCTCCCGATAACCTCCCGGCAGAAATTTTCTCCCGACAAACTCCCGGTATTCAGCCGGAGCTGGAGGCCACGCCCCCTCCAGCTCAATGCGGACCTGAGTGGGGACAGCCTGTTCTCACGTCCGCTTTCCCACAATATAAACAGCTTGCCTGCCCAATGACGTCATAACATCTAGGGCTTTTAGAGAGTAGAGTGCACAACTGCGGACACAACAAGGAGACGAAGCAGAAGAACGAGGAAGTTACAGACATGGCGACGCCGTCGACGAGCAAGATGAAGAAATACGCTTGCAAGTTCCAAAACGAATGGAAACAAGAATTTCAGTTCATCCAGGACAGTTTGAAAGGGAAGGTGTATGTAATTATGTTGCCTGTACATTTAGTAGAACAGACTTCTCCATTGAACACGGTGGCCGAGTCATGAACGGAGGAGAAGTTAAACAGGACAATACTGCCATCTACTGGATAGCCCCCGGAACACTGAAATTCAAGTATTTATTTTATTTATATGTATAATAAAATAAATATATATATATAGCTAGAATTCACTGAAAGTCAAGTATTTCATATATATATATATATATATATATATATATATATATATATATATATATATATATATATATATATATATATATATATATATATATATATATATATATATATATATATATATATATATATATATATATATATACCCGGTATATATATATATATATATATATATATATGAAATACTTGAGTTGGTGAATTCTAGCTGTAAATATACTCCCCTATTAACCACACCCTTAACCACGCTCCCCGCCCCACCCCCGAACACGCCCCTCACCGCCCACCTCCCGGTATCGGAGGTCTCAAGGTTGGCAAGTATGCCTACCCTCCCACTTTAACCCCCTCCCCCACCACCCCCAACCTCAACCTCCTCATGCTCTCTCAGGGAGAGCATGTCCCAAATTCCAAGCTGCTGTTTTGCACTTTGTGACTTCAATAATAAATATGGCAGTGCCATGTTGGCATTTTTTTCCATAACTTGAGTTGATTTATTTTGGAAAACCTTGTTACATTGTTTAATGCATCCAGCGGGGCATCACAACAAAATTAGGCATAATAATGTGTTGATTCCACCATTGTAAAAATCGGTATCGGTTGATATCGGAATCGGTAATTAAGAGTTGGACAATATCGGAATATCGGATATCGGCAAAAAAGCCATTATCGGACATCTCTAGTTCTAACATTGACATACAATTTGTGTCAAAACATTGTGGTATTTAAATCATGCAAGCAAGTACTGTGATTAATCATGATTGATCACAACTCAAAAGTGTGATTAATCTGAATAAAAATGATTGTATTATTTAGTGTCTGGTTATTATTATTTTTTTGCATCTCTTTTTTTTTAGGATTTTATTTTTTTTAATTTATTTATATTTTTGCATGTATTTACTTTTTTTTTGCATTCTTTGAGGGTTTTTTTTTTTTTCAAAAAAAAGTTTTACCCCTCCAAAAAATGCAGCTAGTGCAAAATAAACAGCAAAACACAACGCATGATAAGGTGAGAGTGAAAACGTGAGGTTTTAAGCGCTCTAAAAATAAAACAAAAAAATGTAGCCTGCCAATTGATTGCGATACTACAGAGATGTCCTTGTTGCTATAGCGACCAACGATCAGCTATAACATTGATTTGATCATGCCAAGCTCCTCACGTTTCTTACGTAGTATGCAGTACAGTGTGGTGTGCAGTGTTCACTCGTGCAAACCTTGCAGCAGTTAATGTTTACTATATGCTGTATTATAGGAACAGCCGTTGTGTCTCTGGAGATGTTAAAAGAAACACAAAGTATAACACTGCACCGAGTTCAAAAACAAGGAAAAAAAATACAAAAATGAGGGGTATTTTATTTGAACTAAGCAAAATTATCTGCCAATAGAACAAGAAAATGTGGCTTGTCAAGACTTTCTAAAACAAGTAAAATAAGATAACTTCAATGAACCCAAAAATACCTTAAAATAAGTATATTCTCACTAATAACAAGTGCACTTTTCTTTGTAGAAAAAAAAAAGAGACCTTTTTGCTCAATATGTTGAAAAATATTCTTAAATTAAGTAAATGTTAGTGCCATTATCTTGACATAATGATATGTGCTCGGCATTACATTTCTTGAAACCAGCAAACTTATACTAAAACAGGGGTCACCAACTTTTTTGAAACCAAGAGCTACTTCTTGGGTACTGATTAATGCGAAGGGCTACCAGTTTGATACACACTTAAATAAATTGCCAGAAATAGCCGATTTGCTCAAATAACCTTTAACTCTATGTTATTATTAATAATTAATGATATTTACACTTAATTGAATGGTTTAAAAGAGGAGAAAACACGAAAAAAAATGACAATCAAATTTTGAAACATAGTTTATCTTCAATTTCGACTCTTTAAAATACAAAATTCAACCGAAAAAAAAGAAGAGAAAAACTAGCTAATTCGAATCTTTTTGAAAAAATAAAAAAAATAATTTATGGAACATCATTAGTAATTTTTCCTGATTAAGATTAATTTTATAATTTTGATGACATGTTTTAAATAGGTTAAAATCCAATCTGCACTTTGTTAGAATATATAACAAATTGAAACCAAGCTATTTTTCTAACAAAGACAAATCATTATTTCTTCTAGATTTTCCAGAACAAAAATTTTAAAAGAAATTCAAAAGAAATTTGATTCTACAGATTTTCTAGATTTGCCAGAATAATTTTTTTGAATTTTAATCATAATAAGTTTGAAGAAATATTTCACAAATATTCTTCGTCAAAAAAACAGAAGCTAAAATCCATCCATCCATCCATCTTCTTCCGCTTATCCGAGGTCGGGTCGCGTCAACAGAAGCTAAAATGAAGAATTACATTAAAATGTATTTATTATTCTTTACAATAAAAAAAATACACTCACTTGAACATTTGATTTAAATTGTCAGGAAAGAAGAGGAAGGAATTTAAAAGGTAAAAAGGTATATGTGTTTAAAAATCCTAAAATAATTTTTAAGGTTGTATTTTTTCTCTAAAATTGTCTTTCTGAAAGTTATAAGAAGCAAAGTAAAAAAATTAATGAATTTATTTAAACAAGTGAAGACCAAATCTTTAAAATATTTTCTTGGATTTTCAAATTCTATTTGAGTTTTGTCTCTCTTAGAATTAAAAATGTCGAGCAAAGTGAGACCAGCTTGCTAGTAAATAAATACAATTTAAAAAATAGAGGCAGCTCACTGGTAAGTGCTGCTATTTGAGCTATTTTTAGAACAGGCCAGCGGGCAACTCATTGGTGACCCCGCAGGCACCGTGTTGGTGACCCCTGTACTAAAAACTAATTTATTGTTCTTAATGGAAAGGCAACAAGGCAACCGCTTGTTACTCTCGGGGTCTCCTAGCAGCTCAGACAAATCATTGATTGATTGATTGAGACTTTTATTAGTAGGTTGCACAGTGAAGTACATATTCCGTACAATTGACCACTAAATGGTAACACCTAAATAAGTTTTTCAACTTGTTTAAGTTGGGGTCCATCATATGGTCTAAAAATGCATTTTTCCATGGATAACATGACATCATCACGCCAAGTGCGTGCTCTTTCAGTCAATTAGTGCGCATATATGTACAGACCATCCCCCGGCCAAAAATGTTTATTGTAATTCTGAAGAATTCATCTGAATGTGCATGAACTAATAAAATTGTTAGAAATGTCACATGTTAAATGCTTAAATATTAATTGTCGGTTTACTGTACTGTGCCAACTGTACTACTATATGAGTGTGTATTTTCTATTGTTTCATTGAAAATAAAACAGCAAAGTCCATTTGGCTGTCATCTGTTTTAAATTATGAGACACAATCGTGTCAAAGTCATGATTTTTTTTTCATGCTTGAAATAAGAAATTCCATCCACCCATCCATTTCCTACCGCTTGTCCCTTTTGGGGTCGCGAGGGGTCGCTGGAGCCTATCTCAGGCGGAGTACACCCTGGACAAGTCGCCACTTCATCGCAGGAAATAAGAAATGACTACTTTAAAAAAGTAGTTTTATACTTGTGAGTGTTGATGACACAGCTTTGCAACAGTTGATATTCTAGTTTCAAGCATGTTTTACTCAATATAGGTCATCAAATCTCAGCAACAAGCTGTAATATCTTACTGAGATCAGTTAGGACCAAAACCCTTAAAACAAGTAAAACACTCTAACATAAAATCTGCTTGGTGAGAAGAATTATCTTATCAGACAGAAAATAAGCAAATATCACCCTTATTTGAGATATTTAATCTTACTTAGATTTCCCAGCTCAGGCCCAGGCGTTTCTGGGTGTTGTTGATAAACGGTCTTCGCCTTGCTTAAGAGAGTTTTAACTTGCACTTACAGATGTAGCGACCAACTGTAGTTACTGACAGTGGGTTTCTGAAGTGTTCCTGAGCCCATGTGGTGATATCCTTTACACACTGATGTCGCTTGTTGATGCAGTACAGCCTGAGGGATCGAAGGTCACGGGCTTAGCTGCTTACGTGCAGTGATTTCTCCAGATTCTCTGAACCCTTTGATGATATTACGGAGCGTAGATGGTGAAATCCCTAAATTCCTTGCAATAGCTGGTTGAGAAAGGTTTTTCTTAAACTGTTCAACAATTTGCTCAGGCATTTGTTGACAAAGTGGTGACCCTCGCCCCATCCTTGTTTGTGAATGACTGAGCATTTCATGGAATCTACTTTTATACCCAATCATGGCACCCACCTGTTCCCAATTAGCCTGCACACCTGTGGGATGTTCCAAATAAGTGTTTGATGAGCATTCCTCAACTTTATCAGTATTTATTGCCACCTTTCCCAACTTCTTTGTCACGTGTTGCTGGCATCGAATTCGAAAGTTAATGATTATTTGCAAAAATAAAAAATGTTTATCAGTTTGAACATCAAATATGTTGTCTTTGTAGTGCATTCAACTGAATATGGGCTGAAAATGATTTGCAAATCATTGTATTCCGTTTATATTTACATCTAACACAATTTCCCAACTCATATGGAAACGGGGTTTGTAGACCACTGTCAAGATCAAAAAATGATGAAGAAGTACACAAATGTGATGACTATTACCCCCAAATAGTGAAGCCAAAAGCTTCACAGAGGCTTGGTTATGTAGCGCATTGATTGTTTTTTTTTCCTGTCAAAGCAAGGGAATGAACAAAGGTCGTTGGCAGAGACTAGCGGGGGTCATCGCATAGAAGGAGTTGAAACGGAGAGAATGACGGCATTGTTCGCCAGCGTGTTAGCTCAGTATGTCACCGCACCTCCAGCCTCTCCATCTGCATAGTTATTAGAGGCTTCTATTAATTTTAAATGCCAGCGTGACGAATAAAGCGGCGCTCAAATGTCACCCTTTCATCCGGCATTGTAGAGAAGGCAGCTCCTTTCGGGAAAAGCCCGTTCCACCCAGCTCTGTTTTAGATCGATGTGGCTTGACAACGTGATGGCTGCCTTTCCTAAGGGGAGGTAATGCGTGCATGTGTGTGTGTGTGTGTGTGTGGTAGTGGGGGGGGGGGGGGGGGGGGTCCTTGGGTCTCAACAGTTGCCTGTCATCTCGCCACCGTTTCTGACTTCCAAACCTTTCCACTTGTTGCACACTGCAACAACTGAAATCTAAGTAAGATGAAATATCTCAAATAAGGGTGATATTTGCTTATTTTCTGTCCGATTAGATCATTCTTCTCACTAAGCAGATTTTATGTTAGAGTGTTTTACTTGTTTTTGTCATAACGGGGGGAGGGTTTTTGCAGCTTACTGCGAAGTTTGTTCTCCCGGGATGCAAACGGACTTTTCCGGACAAGGCGTGAAGGTAGGAACATGATTTAATCGTGACTCTCAAATAGGTACAAACAAAAAGGCGCACAAGGCGAAGGCACAACAAAAGCTAACACTTAGCATAAACTATGGACAGGGCAAAAACTCACTAACTGTGGCATGAACAAACACAACTTACTTGGCAAGACATGAAGCAAACAATCGCATGGCACAAGTAGGGCTGCAACAACTAGTCGATTAAAATCGATTATAAAAATAGTTGGCGATTAATTTAGTCATCAATTCGTTGGATCTATGCTACGCGCAGGCGCAGAGGCTACTTTATTTTTTAAAATTTTATTTTTTATTTTTATTTTATTTTTTATAAACCTTTATTTATAAACTGCAACATTTACAAACATCTGAGAAACAATAATCAAAATAAGTATGGTGCCAGTATGCTGTTTTTTTCAATAAAATACTGGAAATGATAGAAATGTAGTTAATCTCCTTTATCCGATTATTAATCAATTAATCGAAGTAATAATCGACAGATTAATCGATTATCAAATTAGTTGTTAGTTGCAGCCCTAGACACAAGCAATGACGCCAGGACGACTAACTGGCAAAGACAGGCTTAAATAATAGTCTCTGATTAGAGCGCAGGTGCGTGTCCCGAACACAAGAGGCAGGTGAAACTAATAAGTTGTCATGGAAACTAAAACAAACAAGGATGCACAAAAACAGGAACTAATGGAGTCATAAACTAACAGAAAAGTACCAAAAACATGATCCAGACCACAGATCATGACAGTTTTAAGGGTTTTGATCCTAAATGATCTCAGTAAGATATTAGTAGGGCTGCAACTACTAATCAATTAAATCGATTAAAATCGATTATAAAAATAGTTGGCGATTAATTTAGTCATCGATTCGTTGGATCTATGCTATGCGCAGGCGCAGAGGCTACTTTATTTTTTTTAAATTGTATTTTTTATTTTTATTTATTTTTTATAAACCTTTATTTATAAACTACATTTACAAACAGCTGAGAAACAATAATCAAAATAAGTATGGTGCCAGTATGCTGTTTTTTTCAATAAAATACTGGAAAGGATAGAAATGTAGTTCGTCTCTTTTATCCGATTATTAATTGATCAATCGAAGTAATAATCGACAGATTAATCGATCATCAAATTAGTTGTTAGTTGCAGCCCTAGACACAAGCAATGACGTCAGGACGACTAACTGGCAAAGACAGGCTTAAATAATAGTCTCTGATTAGAGCAGGTGCGTGTCCCGAACACAAGAGGCAGGTGAAACTAATAAGTTGTCATGGAAACTAAAGCAAACAAGGATGCACAAAAACAGGAACTAATGGAGTCTTAAACTAACAGAAAAGTACAAAAAACATGATCCAGACCACAGATCATGACAGTTTTAAGGGTTTTGGTCCTAAATGATCTCAGTAAGATATTACAGCTTGTTGCTGAGATTTGATTACCTATATTGAGTAAAATATGCTTGAAACTAGAATATCAACTGTTGCAAAGCTGTGTCATCAACACTCACAAGTATAAAACTACTTTTTTAAAGTAATAATTTCTTACTTCAAGCATGAAAAAAAAAATCATGATGTATGCATATCATTATGTCAAGATAATGGCACTAGCATTTACTTCATTTAAGAATAGTTTTCAACATATTGAGCAAAAATGTCTCTTTTTTTTCTACCAAGAAAAGTGCACTAGTTATTAGTGAGAATATACTTATTTTAAGGTATTTTTGGGTTCATTGAGTTTAGCTAATTTTACTTGTTTTGGAAAGTCTTGACAAGCCGAATTTTCCAGTTCTATTGGCAGATAATTTTGCTTAGTTCAAATAAAATACCCCTCATTTAGGTATTTTTTTTTCTTGTTTTTGAACACTGACTTTTTGTAGTTTATGCAAAGAATTCTGTCACAAAGTTCCCTCTGTTGCCAACTTCACAAAGAACGTCACAAAAGTAGTTGTTGTTTTTTTTTGTTTACCACTGAAACCAAGAACTTTCTTGCCGGGTAGCGGCAGTTTGAACAAATCATCCGTCAAGCCTTCAAGAAACTGCAGCTTGGTTGTTTTATGATGATGGGATCGCCTCCTAAGTCTGGAATCTTGCACTTTTAAGTGGTCCGTAAATCAGCGGGTCAGCCTCAAGCCGGTGACATAACACACGGGAGTTCAGGGGTCACGGTAGAAAGTGACAGTGCCCCTCTTTGACCCCGAGGAGGAGTGACTCAGCCATGCGTGGATTTGTTTGGAGATGAGTAACAGTTGGAGCGTTTAGCTTCCCCGTCACCCTGCCGCCCTTGACTCCGTTGTAAACCGGCCCTGCCCGGCACATCAGCGCCGCACCGCTGCCTAGCGAGACACCGCCATGACACGCAACATGTCCCCCGACGCCAAAGCAGGAGGAGGGGGGTGGAGAGTTACCTCCTTGACGGGAGTAAAGGGAATCATCATTTTCCCTTTTTCGCTCGCCTGCCACCTCTTTTTGTCCGCCCCGCTTTTTTAATTTCCCCGTCCCTTGTTTTCTGTCAACTGATGATGCATAATGTGCCGGGCCCGGCGCCAGCAGGTGGAAGGCTGGGCGCTCCGGATGAGGTGAGCGCTTGACAGACTGAGATATGTCGGCGTTATTCCCGGGATGTGTGACAGGTTAATTCTTGCACGGTTGTAAATAGAAAGACGGGTGAATTATGCATGCAAGACGGGCGGGTAAGTGACGAGCTTTTTGTGCACGGCTTTACTCACTACAATCCAATCCACTTTATTTGTTTAGCACATTTAAAACAACAGATATGTTTCCAAAGTGCTGCACAACAATATTAAAAACAATATTCAAAATATTATCCTTAGCTCCACCAATGACTGGATAAAAACAAAAAATAAATAAACATAAAACCAATATAAAAATACATTTGATTAAAAAAACGATTTTAAAGGGTAAAACTAATTAAAACAAATACACTGCAAAAATCTCAAATATGGGTGATGTTTGCTTATTTTCTGTCTGATAAGATAATTCTTCTCACTAAGCCAGGGGTCGGCAAGCCAAAATGTTGAAAGAGCCATTTTGGACCAAAAATACAAAAACAAATCTGTCTGGAGCCGCAAAAAATATAAAAGCCGTATTACATACAGATAGTGTGTCATGAGATATAAATTGAATTAAGAGGACTTAAAGGAAACTAAATGAGCTCAAATATAGCTACAAATGAGGCATAATGATGCGATATGTACATATACACTACCGTTCAAAAGTTTGGGGTCACCCAAACAATTTTGTGGAATAGCCTTCATTTCTAAGAACAAGAATAGACTGTCGAGTTTCAGATGAAAGTTCTCTTTTTCTGGCCATTTTGAGCATTTAATTGACCCCACAAATGTGATGCTCCAGAAACTCAATCTGCTCAAAGGAAGGTCAGTTTTGTAGCTTCTGTAACGAGCTAAACTGTTTTCAGATGTGTGAACATGATTGCACAAGGGTTTTCTAATCATCAATTAGCCTTCTGAGCCAATGAGCAAACACATTGTACCATTAGAACACTGGAGTGATAGTTGCTGGAAATGGGCCTCTATACACCTATGTAGATATTGCACCAAAAACCAGACATTTGCAGCTAGAATAGTCATTTACCACATTAGCAATGTATAGAGTGTACTTCTTTAAAGTTAAGACTAGTTTAAAGTTATCTTCATTGAAAAATAAGGACATTTTAATGTGACCCCAAACTTTTGAACGGTAGTGTAATTTGAATTAAGAGGACTTAAAGGAAACTAAATGAGCTCAAATATACCTACAAATGAGGCATAATGATGCGATATGTACATATAGCTAGCCTAAATAGCATGTTAGCATCGATTAGCTAGCATTAATGCAGTGACCAAATATGTCTGATTAGCACTCCACACAAGTCAATAACATCAACAAAACTCACCTTTGCGCCTTCACGCACAACGTTAACAGTTTGGTGGACAAAATGAGACGGAAAAAGAAGTGGCATAAAACACGTCCTAGAAAGGCGGAGAAAGTTATACATGTAAACAAACTACGGTGAGTTCAAGGACCGCCAAAATTAGTAGGCCAAAATACTGGAATCAGTGAAGCATGTTTAATATAAACAGTGTGCTTTGTAACAATTAGGGAGGTTTGTGTCATGTTTGTCCTCCTACAGAAACCATATTAAACAAAAAATATATTTTTTCCCCTCATCTTTTTCCATTTTTCATACATTTTTAAAAAAGCTTCAGAGAGCCACTAGGGCGGCGCTAAAGAGCCGCATGCCGACCCCTGCATTAAACAGATTTTATGTTAGCGTTTTACTTGTTTTAAGGCAGTGGTTCTTAACCTGGGTTCGATCGAACCCTAGGGGTTCGGTGAGTCGGGCTAAGGCAGGGGTGTCCAAACTTTTTCCACTGAGGGCCGCACACGGACAAATTAAAGCATGTGGGGGCCATTTTGATATTTTTCATTTTCAAACCATAACAAAATATATGCATTTTTTATTTATTTTACCTTTAGGGGTCCCGGGGACCATAAAGGGTCTCAGTCATTAAAATATATATATATATTTTTTTAATTATTTAACGCTTACAGTAAATCTCTATATCAACTTCAAGTTGATATAAAGTAATACAAATTAAAAAAAAATGTTTTATGGCTTTTCTGTCAAAAACAACTTAGTTTTTTTATAGTAAAACTGAAATATGCAGTATTTAGTAATTAGAGCCCTAAAAGATCAATAATGCAGGACACCATTGATTTTAATTATTTCATATTTTTGAGTAATCACAGTGAAAAGATAAATAAAATATCACTAAATATATTTGGGATCCAAAAGGTGCCCCACTCATAAAGTGATACATTATTATTAGGTTTTTCTTTTACTTTCAACACTTAAGTTACGAGATCAACTTCAGATATATCTGTCCATTTTATGCTGGAACTATTATTTTGTTTGTTTTATGCGCTTTTGTCAAAGAAAACTTTGATGTTTTTATATGGCTACTACACAATATATGCAATATTTACCACATAAAACATTTTAAAGTGAAAAATTTGAAGTAATTGGAGCCCTGACAATAATTCATTATAACATGGATTTGTTGTCATTATTTTTTTTTTTTGAGCAATGGCAAAAAAAGAAAAATGAAAAAAGACAAAAGAAAAAAGAAAAAAATACAGCCTGCATGGCAGCTTTTGTGTCAACATTGCAACTTTTTCTCGTTAGATTTCACCTCATTTCACTTTTTTTAATGTTCTTTTTTATTTTTACAATAGTATTTCCAGAATGTGTGGCAGGCCGGTAAACAATTAGCTGCAGGCCGCAAATGGCCCCCGGGCCGCACTTTGGACACCCCTGGGCTCAGCGGAGGTCTAGACACACCCGATCATCGTGTAAATAAAAACTTCTCCCTATCGGCATACTACGCATACGGCAACAGCAGAAGTCAGACTGATTTGCAGGTGTGTAATTTGTTGTGAGTTTATGCACTGTGTTGATTTTGTTGTTTGAACAAGGTGATGATCATACACGGTTCATTTTGTGCACCAGTAAAAAAAAACATGGTAACACTTTAGTATGGGGAACATATTCACCATTAATTAGTTGCTTATTAACATGCAAATTAGTAACATATTGGCTCTTAACTAGTCATTATTAAAGGCCTACTGAAATTATTTTTTTTTATTTAAACGGGGATAGCAGATCCATTCTATGTGTCATACTTGATCATTTCGCGACATTGCCATATTTTTGCTGAAAGGATTTAGTATAGAACGACGACGATAAAGTTCGCAACTTTTGGTCTCTGATAAAAAAAAGCCTTGCCTGTACCGGAAGTAGCGTGACGACACCGGAGGAAGGACTGCTCACATTTTCCTATTGTTTACACCAGCAGCGAGAGAGATTCGGACCGAGAAAGCGACGATTACCCCATTAATTTGAGCGAGGATGAAAGATTTGTGGATGAGGAACGTGAAAGTGAAGGACTAGCGTGCAGTGCAGATCGTATCTTTTTTCGCTCTGACCGTAACTTAGGTACAAGCTGGCTCATTGGATTCCACACTCTCTCCTTTTTCTATTGTGGATCATGGATTTGTATTTTAAACCACCTCGGATACTATATCCTCTTGAAAATGAGAGTCGCGAACGCGAAATGGACATTCACAGTGACTTTTATCTCCACGACAATACATCGGCGAAGCACTTTAGCTACTGAGCTAACGTGATAGCATCGGGCTTAACTGCATATAGAAACAAAACAAATACGCCCCTGACTGGAAGGATAGACAGAAGATCAACAATACTACCAAACTCTGGACGTGTAACTACACGGTTAATGCTTTCCAGCTTGGCGAAGGTTAGCAATGCTGTTGCTAACGACGCCATTGAAGCTAACTTAGCTACGGAACCTCGACAGAGCTATGCTAAAAACATTAGCTCTGCACCTACGCCAGCTCTCATCTGCTCATCATGACCCGTGCTCACCTGCGTTCCAGCAATCGACGGTACGACGAAGGACTTTTCCTGATCACAGATGCGGTCGGCGGCCCGGAGACGGAGGAAGTCAAGGTGAGGTCGGCGGCTAGCGCGTCTGCTATCCTCAAAGTGCTCCTGGTTGTGTTGCTGTAGTCCGCCGCTAATACACCGATCCCACCTACAACTTTCTTCTTTGCAGTCTCCATTGTTCATTAAACAAATTGCAAAAGATTCACCAACACAGATTTCCAGAATACTGTGGAATTTTGCGATGAAAACAGAGCTTTTTGTATTGGATTCAATGGGCTCCGAATACTTCCGCTTCAACCGTTGACGTCACGCGCATACGTCATCATATCGAAACGTTTTCAGCCGGAAGTTTGCCGGTAAATTTAAAATTGCACTTTATAAGTTAACCCGGCCGTATTGGCATGTGTTGCAATGTTAAGATTTCATCATTGATATATAAACTATCAGACTGCGTGGTCGCTAGTAGTGGCTTTCAGTAGGCCTTTAAGTACTTATTAATGCCTTATTCGGCATGGCCTTATTATAACCCTAACCAGCTAACCCTGGCCCTAACCCTCTACCCCAAACCCTAACCAAATAACTCTAAATTAAGTCTTTGTTACTTAGAATATGTTCCCCATACTAAAGTGTTACCAAAAACATATAACTTTGTCTTGAATTTGAAAAAAAAACAAAATTGTATTTTGTACTAAAGCAGGGTTCGGTGAATGCGCATATGAAACTGGTGGGGTTCGGTACCTCCAACAAGGTTAAGAACCACTGTTTTAAGGGTTTTGGTCCTAAATGATCCCAGTAAGATATTACAGCTTGTAGCTGAGATTTTATGACCTATATTGAAAGCTGTGTCATCAACACTCACAAGTATAAAACTACTTTTTTAAAGTAATCATTTCTTATTTGAAGCATGCAAAAAAAAAAATCATGACTTTGACACAATTGTGTCTCATAATTAAAACGGACGACAGCCAAATGGACTTTGCTGTTTTATTTTCAATGAAACAATAGAAAATACGCACTCATATAGTAGTACAGTTGGCACAGTACAGTAAACTGACAGTTAATATTTAAACATTTAACATTTCTAACAATGTTGAACAGAAATAGTTCATGCACATTCAAATGAATTCTTCAAAATTACAATAACATTTTTTTGGCCCGGGGGCCGGGCTGTATATATGCGCACTAATTGGCTGAAAGAGCACGCACTTGGCGCGATGATGTCATGTTATCCATGGAAAAATGCATTTTTAGACCATATGATTTGCCTGAGCGGCTAGGAGACCCCGAGAGTAACAAGCGGTTTCCTTGTTGCCTTTCCATTAAGAACAATAAATTCGTTTTTAGTATAAGTTTGCTGGTTTCAAAAAATGTAATGCCGAGCGCTTATCATTATGTCAAGATAATGGCACTAGCATTTACTTTATTTAAGAATATTTTTCAACATATTGAGCAAAAAGCTCTCTTTTTTTTTTTACCAAGAAAAGTGCACTTGTTATTAGTGAGAATATACTTATTTTAAGGTATTTTTGGGTTCATTGAGGTTAGTTAATTTTACTTGTTTTGGAAAGTCTTGACAAGCCGAATTTTCTTGTTCTATTGGCAGATAATTTTGCTTAGTTCAAATAAAATACCCCTCATTTTTGTATTTTTTTTTCTTGTTTTTGAACACTGACTTTTTGCAGTGTGGGTCTTAAGACGAGACTTAAAACACTCCACTGTGGGAGCAGTTGGAACATGGAGGGGCAGAGTTTTCCAGAGCTTAGGTCCCTGTCTCCCCTGGTTTTAAGTCTGGTCTTGGGCACCACGAGCTGGAGCTGGCTCTCGGACCTCAGGATTGTAAATTTGGATGAGGTCCGAGATATAATGAGGTGCCAGTCCATGTAAAGCTTTAAAAGCAAACAGCAGGGTTCTAAAATCAATTCTAAAATGAACAGGGAGCCAGTGCAAAGTCTCAAGAATTGGGGGTTATATGCTGGCGTTTCCTGGCCCCTGCTAAAAGTCGTGCTGCCCCGTTCTGGACTAACTGCAACCGGGAGAGAGCTTTTTGGCTAATGCCAGCATAAAGTGCATCGGAGTAGTCCAGACCACTTGAAATAAAAGCATGCACCACTTGTTCAAAAAAGGTTAAAAGATAAAAACGGTTTTGCTAAAAGACAAAGATGACACCATTAACTTGTTTGTCAAGTTTAAAATGGCTGTCTATAGTGACGCCAAGGCTGGAGACTTTGGGACGCACATCATTTTGCAATGGTCCCAAGTCAGTGAGGGCTGGACCAAAAACTACAATTTCAGTTCTTCCCTCATTCATTATTTAAAAATTCTGGGCTAACCAAGCCTTAACGTCGCATAGACAGTTGAGAGTTGCTACATGTTTATTTCCAACTGAGGGCGTCTTTAAAAAGCTGATAGACGCCGAAACGATTACTCGAGTAACTCGATTACTAAGTAAAGTTAAAGTACCAATGATTAACCCCCAATTCCAACCCTTGATGCTGAGTGCCAAGCAGGGAGGTAATGGGGTCCCATTTTTATAGTCTTTGGTACGACTCGGCCGGGGTTTGAACTCACAACCTACCGATCTCAGGGCGGACACTCTAACCACTAGGCCACTGAGCAGGCTTAATTAAGAATTAATTAGTCATCAGTAGGGATGATGTTTGATGAGAAATTATCGAGTTCGAGCCTATTATCGAATCCTCTTATCGAACCGATTCCTTATCGATTCTCTTATCGAGTCCAGATAGGTTGTTGTATATGGAAAAAAACACACAATATTTGGTTTAACAAAAGCTCACTTTTATTATATAAGAAAACAATTTAATCTAAAAAATAAATAAATATTGACTGTTACCCCCCTAAAAAAATAAAATAAAATAAATAAATATTGACTGTTGTTACCCAAAGTATATTAAGTGGGATTTTTCAGAAAAACAAATATATACAGTAACACAAAAACAACCTGTCTCTGTGATCACTATAGGTGTATAAATAATAATATAGTGTTAAATAAAATCAGTCCCTTGGGCACAAAACTGGAAATAATACAGCTCTCCAAAAAGTGCAATTCTGCTGCTATTTGACATAACTGTTTGTTATGATGCTTTGACATTTTTGCACTTTAAAGAAAGAAAGACAATTCTATGAAGAGAAAAGTTGTTTGCAAATGTGGTTACAATGCTAAAAAATGAAAAGTTAAAGCTAAAAAAAGAAATACACTTTATTGAGTTAACATTATTTCTTTATAGGGGGAAAGATGTTATGAGCTAGGGAATATAACAACTACACTACCCATCATGCAACGGGAGTGACGAGCATGCGCGGTAGCCCCGAAAAGTGTTGCATGTCGTCACCCGTGAAAGTAAACGTCAAGAACTCAGCCAACACGCCTCGTCTGCATTATTTATAATTAGACAGACAACACATATACAGTGTGATTTTGTTTTGTTTACAAGGAAAGAAAAACAAAAGTTAAAAAAGGGAGATATGTTGTATATATATGTATGTGCTGCAGTTGCTTTAAGAACGTTGCGACAGCTGCCGTAAAGGAGGTGCGTTGCTAGCCTGGTTGCTATGTTTCCGGTGGGTCGTAAAAGTGTTCTTCATGAGTTTGTACCCTGCTCAAATCTCTCAGTAAAGTTATTCATTGGATTATACCTTTTGTTTTGAACTTTATTACACCTTGGAGCGCTTTTTCCCGTCCATCGTTTTCCTGATTTCGCTATCTGCGCCTAATGACTGAGCTACGTGACTGATTTATTGTGATGTCACACGGAGCATTTCTGGTCGGGACGGGATTCGTTCCGAGGGATTCGAATAAAGAACCAACTCTTTTCTTTACTATAGTGGTCTCGATAACGGGTACCGGTTCTCAAAAAGGGATTCGAGTCAGAGGACTCGGTTATTTTCTTATCGAACAACCGGGAAAACCGGTTTCAAGTATCATCCCTAGTCATCAGTCAGTGTTAGTTAGCACATGTCAAACATGTCTTAAGCTGACTTTAAAAGCAGATGGCTAAATTAGATCCACTGAATAGGTTTATGCTTCATGATCCGATTAGTCGACTAATTGTTAAGATAATCGCTGACTACTGTTGACTACAACCTACCGATCTCAGGGCGGACACTCTAACCCAGTGACGTGCAGTCAGTGGAGGCAGGTGAGGCGGGGCCTCACGTGCCATCATGGAAAGAAAAAAAATGTAAAAAGAAAAAAAATAAATTAAATTGTTATATGTATCCAGTGATTATACTATAAAGTTATTTTCCATTTATCTTCACCAGTTTTAGATTATTTTTATTTAAAATCGCTGAATTTTCACATTTGCCGTTCAAATACTGAGAAGAGACGGTGCGGTGATCAGCAGCCAGTTGAGGCACGTCACTGAGTTGTGCCTCAACCTGGACTCGGCTAACTGCTGGCCTGCTGTCCAGTGAGACCGTATTGCTGTATGAACTATATTATACATTTCCATAGTTTAGTTAGCTGAGGTATATAATGTACAGTGTATTTTGTCAACAACTGTATGTGTGTAACGTATTTCTTGTGCTGAGCAATCATAAAACTGCTGCAAAGACGCACTGGCTGAGGCTCGCAGTAATACCGCCTCCTGGTGGTAGAGAATGCACCCCCGCCGTAGAATGCACCCCCTGACGGGAGCGTTATTACAACTAAAGTCCACACTTAAACTTTCCACGTGCAAGATTGAATCTATTTAAAAAAGTTATTTAATAAGAAGCCAAAAAGTGCAAAAACAATAATGTTCGTGTTGGAGGAGTTGTGAATGACTGCAGGGCCACAACATTAGGTACACCTGCAGACTGCAGCACGGATTTCATATTTCATTCATTCACAACTCCTCCAACATGAACATTATTGTTTTTGCACTTTTTGGCTTCTTATTAAATAACTTTTTTAAATAGATTCAATATTGCACGTGGAAAGTTTAAGTGCGGTCTTTAGTTGATATAACACTCCCGTCAGGGGGTGCATTATACGGCGGGGGTGCATTAATCCAGCGCAACAGCTGCGCATGGACTTCATTTATAAGTAAAGGTAAGACCATAATAACGTTTTTTTTATTAAATGTGCTTTTTTGTGTGCTACAGTTTGTATGTGTAAAGTTAAAGTTAAAGTTAAAGTACCAATGATTGTCACACACACACTAGGTGTAATGAAATTTGTCCTCTGCATTTGACCCATCCCTTGATCACCCCCTGGGAGGTGAGGGGAGCAGTGGGCAGCAGCGGCGCCGCGCCCGGGAATAATTTTTGGTGATTTAACCCCCAATTCCAACCCTTGATGCTGAGTGCCAAGCAGGGAAGAATGCTGGTATGAGCTTTTAAACATAACCCGTTAACTGCTGCCAATCAAATGGTGAATAAGATACTCTTTAGGGTTCATATGTTTGTAAATCTGACTGTGATGAAGTCAGTGCCTCACCAGCCATGAACCTCACCGCACTTCACTGCTCCAACCACTAGGCCACTGAGTATACAAAATATATTCGAGGAATTTTCGCTCTGTCGAGGCGTCATTAAGGTTGTTTTTTTTACGGCATTGTGCCTCGTTAAGGCAATGTCCACAAAAACAGATACTTAATAAACGCATACTTATCTCTGCGTTCAGGCCTCTTGTCCGGCTTTACACACTACATGTTTATTTCCAACTGAGGGCGTCTTTAAAAAGCTGCTAGACGCCGAAACGATTACTCGAGTAACTCGATCACGAAGTAAAGTTAAAGTACCAATGATTAAGTTAAAGTACCAATAAAGTAGAAATTATTCTCTGCATTTGACCCATCACCCTTGATCCACCCCCCTGGGAGGTGAGGGGAGCAGTGGGCAGCAGCGGTGGCCGCGCCCGGGAATAATTTTTGGTGATTTAACCCCCAATTCCAACCCTTGATGCGGAGTGCCAAGCAGGGAGGTAATGGTTCCCATTTTTATAGTCCTTTGGTGACCGTTTTCTTAAGCAAAGTACGACAATAAAAGCCGAGCCACCAATTATTTCACAAATATAAATGTCTCCTTTTAATGTGTGTCCATTTGATCACTTACATGTTTGTCTGAGACTGTGAAGTTCACATGACACATTTGACACCGCGCTTGACTCCACTGGTGGATGACGCCAGCAAAGTCTTTCATTTTCTCTAAAGCTGATGTCCAAGACGGGCTTATTGGACAGCGTTGAAGATCCTGCTATGAACATCAAAGGCACCGCTGCCATGCCTATATAGCTGACTGACAGATACAGTCGTGGTCAAAAGTTTACATACACTTGCAAAGAACATAATGTCATGGCTGTCTTGAGTTTCCAATAGTTTCTACAACTTTTTGTGATAGAGTGATTGTAAAAGGCAGAGCACCAGGCTTAGTTTAAAGCAGGGGTCACCAGCGCGGTGCCCGCGGGCACCAGGTAGCCCGTAAGGACCAGATGAGTAGCCCGCTGGCCTGTTCTAAAAAATAGCTCAAATAGCAGCACTTACCAGTGAGCTGCCTCTATTTTTTAAATTGTATTTATTTACTAGCAAGCTGGTCTCGCTTTGCCCGACATTTTTAATTCTAAGAGAGACAAAACTCAAATAGAATTTGAAAATCCAAGAAAATATTTTAAAGACTTGGTCTTCACTTGTTTAAATACATGTATTAATTTTTTCACCTTGCTTCTTATAACTATCAGAAAGACAATTTTAGAGAAAAAATACAGCCTTAAAAATGATTTTAGGATGTTTAAACACATATACCTTTTTACCTTTTAAATTTCTTCCCTTTCTTTCCTGACAATTTAAATCAATGTTCAAGTAATTTTTTATTATTTTTTATTGTAAAGAATAATAAATACATTTTAATTTAATTCTTCATTTTAGCTTCTGTTTTTTCGACGAAGAATATTTGTGAAATATTTCTTCAAACTTATTATGATTAAAATTCAAAAAAAATATTCTGGCAAATCTACAAAATCTGTACAATCAACTTTAAATCTTATTTTAAAGTCTTTTGAATTTCTTTTAAAATTTTTGTTCTGGAAAATCTAGAAGAAATAATGATTTGTCTTTGTTAGAAATATAGCTTGGTCCAATTTGTTATATATTCTAAAAAAAATTGTAGATTGGATTTTAACCTATTTAAAACATGTCATCAAAATTCTAAAATTAATCTTAATCAGAAAAAATTACCAATGATGTTCCATAAATTATTTTAAAAATGTTTTCAAAAAGATTCGAATTAGCTAGTTTTTCTCTTCTTTTTTTCGGTTGAATTTTGAATTTTAAAGAGTCGAAATTGAAGATAAACTATGTTTCAAAATTTAATTGTCATTTTTTTCGTGCTTTCTCCTCTTTTAAACCGTTCAATTAAGGGTAAATATCATTAATTATTAATAATAACATAGAGTTAAAGGTAAATTGAGCAAATTGTCTATTTCTGGCAATTTATTTAAGTGTGTATCAAACTGGTAGCCCTTTGCATTAATCAGTACCCAAGAAGTAGCTCTTGGTTTCAAAAAGGTTGGTGACCCCTGGTTTAAAGGTATGTAGCAAAGCCTGCTTTTTTTATTATACAGAGCTATAAAAGGAGTATTAGCGTGACTTAAAAGAGGTCACAAAAACACACAAGTAGTGTAAACCAGTGTTTTTCAACCACTGTGCCGCAGCACACTAGTGTGCCGTGAGATACAGTCTGGTGTGCCGTGGGAGATTATCTAATTTCACCTATTTGGGTTAAAAATGTTTTTTACAAACCAGTAATTATAGTCTGCAAATGATGTGTTGTTGTTGAGTGTCGGTGCTGTCTAGAGCTCGGCAGAGTAACCATGTAATACTCTTCCATATCAGTAGGTGGCAGCCGGTAGCTAATTGCTTTGTAGATGTCGGAAACAGCGGGAGGCAGCGTGCAGGTAAAAAGGTGTCTAATGCTTAAACCAAAAATAAACAAAAAGGTGAGTGCCCCTAAGAAAAGGCATTGAAGCTTAGGGAAGGCTATGCAGAACGAAACTAAAACTGAACTGGCTACAAAGTAAACAAAAACAGAATGCTGGACGACAGCAAAGACTTACTGTGGAGCAAAGACGGCGTCCACAATGTACATCCGAACATGACATGACAATCAACAATGTGCCCACAAAGAAGGATAAAAACAACTGAAATATTCTTGATTGCTAAAACAAAGTAGATGCGGGAAATATCGCTCAAAAGGAAGACATGAAACTGCTACAGGAAAATACCAAAAAAAGAGAAAAAGCCACCAAAATAGGAGCGCAAGACAAGAACTAAAACACTACACACAGGAAAACAGCAAAAAACTCCAAATAAGTCAGGGTGTGATGTGACAGGTGGTGACAGTACACCTACTTTGAGACAAGAGCTATAGTGATGCATGGTTAGTTATGGTTTAAAGTCATATCCAACAACAACTTTTTACTGTCAACTGACTGTTTTTTAATGATGTCTGCTGGGTGTGTTTCCTCATTTTTTCAACGCAAAAAATGTGCCTTGGCTCAAAAAAAGGTTGAAAAACACTGGTGTAAGCATTCACAAAAATGTTCTGGTGAGAAATAACACGTTAGGGCTGCAACAATGGAATCGATACATTTGATTATTCTGTTGCTTTTGATGAATCGTTTCATGAGTGAAGCTGACAGATTTAAAAATGCACGGACATCATTTCCACATTGTCGCCGCAACAGAGCGCAGATGAGAGCTGTGGCATGATGGTGCTGTGATCTGTGTGGCGGCGAGCAACATAGAGTGCAATTTCAATGCTAATTGTTAGGGATGTCCGATAATGGCTTTTTGCCGATATCCGATATTCCGATATTGTCCAACTCTTTAATTACCGATACCGATATCAACCGATGTATGCAGTCGTGGAATTAACACATTATTATGCCTAATTTGGACAACCATGTATGGTGAAGATAAGGTACTTTTTTTTAAAAAATAGTAAAATAAGATAAATAAATTAAAAACATTTTCTTGAAAAAAAAAGAAAGTACAACAATATAAAAACAGTTACATAGAAACTAGTAATGAATGAAAATGACTAAAATTAACTGTTAAAGGTTAGTACTATTAGTGGAGCAGCAGCACGCACAATCATGTGTGCTTACGGACTGTATCCCTTGCAGACTGTATTGATATATATTGATATATAATGTAGGAACCAGAATATTAATAACAGAAAGAAACAACCCTTTTGTGTGAATGAGTGTAAATGGGGGAGGGAGGTTTTTTGGGTTGGTGCACTAATTGTAAGTGTATCTTGTGTTTTTTATGTTGATTTAATTTAAAAAAAACAACAACAAAAAAACAACAACAAAAAAACGATACCGATAATAAAAAAAACGATACCGATAATTTCCGATATTACATTTTAACGCATATATCGGCCGATATTATCGGACATCTCTACTAATTGTGCATTTCTGAGAACAAAAAGGAGAAGCAGTGATTATTTCAACTATTTTCCCTAAACAATGCAACAAGGTTAGACAAGAGTGCTTTATCCCTTTACTCCATTTATCCAAAAAAATAATCGATAGCTGCAGCCCCTGTTACGTGTTGTTGTTGGGGTCCGTGGTATGGTGGTGGTGGTGGGGGCGTGGTCAATATGACATCATCATATACAGTCGTGGTCAAAAGTTTACGTAAACTTGTAAAGAACATAATGTCATGGCTGTCTTGAGTTTCCAATCATTTCTACAACTCTTATTATTTTTGTGATGTAGTGATTGGAGCACATACTTGTTGGTCACAAAAAAACATTCATGAAGTTTGGTTCTTTTATGAATTTATTATGGGTCCACTGAAAATGTGAGCAAATGTGCTGGGTCAAAAGTATACATACAGCAATGTTAATATTTGCTTACATGTCCCTTGGCAAGTTTCACTGCTTTTGGTAGACGTCCACAAGCTTCTGCTTGAATTTTGGACCACTCCACTTGACAAAATTGGTGCAGTTCAGCTAAATTTGGACTTGTTTCTTCAGCATTGTCCACGTGTTCTCAATGGGGTTTAATTCAGGACTTTGGAAAGGCTATTCTAAAACCTTAATTCTAGCCTGATTTAGCCATTCCTTTACCACTTTTGACATGGGTTTGGGGTCATTGTCCTATTGGAACACCCAGCTGCGCCCAAGACCCAACCTCCGGGTGTTACGGCGCACACACAGTCTGCTTCTCCCTCCTCTGCGGGAGCACCTAGAGCAGGGGTCACCAACCTTTTTGAAACCAAGAGCTACTTCTTGGGTACTGATTAATGCGAAGGGCTACCAGTTTGATACACACTTAAAGAAATTGCCAGAAATAGCCAATTTGCTCAATTTACCTTTAACTCTATGTTATTATTAATAATTAATGATATTTACACTTAATTGAACGGTTTAAAAGAGGAGAAAGCACGAAAAAAATGACAATTAAATGTTCTTCATCGTATGGGCAGCTGTTTTCCGGCACCCGGACCTAAGGCCGAGGGTCTATGCCTTTTACCACCCCAGGCCCGGGGGGCCCTCCCGTTCATATGTCAGGACACACAGAAGTGAGCCAGGTCACCGAGCAGTCATCCAGGTCCGCCAGGCCACGCAAACCATTAGGAGCACGATAAATCGGGCAACGCAGGATCACGTGGTCGGCAGTCTGCTCCTCCGCGCCACACTCACACGTCGCGTTAGGTGCTAAGCCCCACTGGAACATGTTTGAGCGAAAGCGACCGACACCAGTTCGGAGGCGGTTAAGCCTCACCCAGGCCACTCGTGGTAGTGAGAGGCCTGGTATTGAGCCGGTGTCAGGTATGAAGTCACAGAGTCTGGAGGAGATGGTATGCTCCAGGTCCGTGCTCCATTTGTGATTCGCCCAGTGAGCCGCCCTGATGTTGTTGTCACTGCATTGCTGCAGGAGCTTCAGGGCGGCTGGTACCAGTGGGTCTCTGGAGGGGAGGCGGGGCGTTGGCTCTGAGGAGAGTGTGAGCCTTTCATGGAGCAGGTGGTTCTCATCCATGTTTGCCCGGCCCGCCAGAGTTGCTACAGCACCTTGGCGACGAAGCTCAGCGGGTTGGATGCCTGCTAAGATGGGCAGTAGCTCCACAGGGGTGGGGCGCAGGCATCCAGTGATAACACGCAAGGCTTCGTTGATCGGGACATCAAGTTGTTTAGAGTGAGCACTGCGCGCCCAGACAGGTGCGCAGTACTCAGCAGTTGAGTAGACCAGGGCAAGTGCTGCTGTTCGCAGAGTTCTTGCCCCGGCACCCCAACCGGACCCGACCAACCGTCTCAGCAGTGAGACGCGGGTGTTGAGTTTCTTGCGTGTTGCCAAGAGGTGTTTACGGAAAGTGAGCGACCTGTCCAGGGTGACCCCAAGGTATTTAGGGTCAGGGCGAGGGTCTTCAGGTGTAGGACGAGGCCGGCATAGGGTAAGGGAAGCCCCATCCGGCTTCCGCACCTCGAACCTGATCTCACGATCCGCTTCCCAATTGTATAGGTGGAAAGCTTGTGTCACCGTCTTGGATTCGCTGAGCTTCAATCTCCAGTTATGGAGGTAAGCCACTAAAGTCTCCATGTCCTGGCTTAGAGTTCCCTCCAAGGCCTGCCAGTCCCTGTCGGAGTGCAGCAGCGCGAGATCGTCTGCGTATGCGAACCTCCGTGAGACTGTGGCAGGCAGGTCGTATGTATAGATGTTATACAGGAGGGGAGCCAGGACAGATCCCTGGGGGACGCCATTTTTCAGGCGCCGCAACCTGCTTTTATCTCCGTTACTGGTGGTGAGAGTAAAGCTGCGGTTCCAGACAAGCTCCATTATCATTTTGACCATGTGCCTGTCTGGAAGCAGGCGGAGAAGTTTGCAGGTGAGGCCGCGGTGCCAGACTGTGTCATAGGCAGCAGTCAGGTCTATGAAGACAGCACCGGCCTTCTTTTTCGCCTCAAAGCAGTCCTCGATGTCCTGGGTAAGGAGGGCGACCTGATCCACCGTGGACTTCCCACGTCGAAAACCCGCCTGCTCCCGGGGGAGGTGGGGGTCTATGATGGGCTCGACACGGGCGTGAATCAGGCGCTCGAGGACTTTAAAGGGGACGCAGAGCAACGAGATTGGTCTGTAGCTCGTTACGTCATCCTTTGGCTTGTTCGGCTTGGGGATAGCGACAACAGTGGCCCTTCTCCAAATCCTGGGGATCCGGAGTTGGCGCAGGCAAGAAGACAGGAAAACTCTCAGCCAGGACTTCATTGCAGGGGCAGCGTGGAGCACGAGTTCTGGGCAGATGTTGTCAGGCCCAGCAGACTTGCCTGGTTTGGTATACTGGAGGGCAGCTGTGAACTCCTCCGGTGAAAACTCACCGGAGATGTTACACTCGCTAGATGTTGTTGTCCTCCAGAGGTCTGCAGTTTCCTGGCGCACCGCCCGGGAAAAATCTCGATTTATCCCGGTATATGCCCCGTTTTTCACAACCTGTGCTGCAATAGCATTTGCGGTAACGGGGCATGTTCGGGGTGCGCGCTCAGACCTACCAGTCAAGTTGTTCAAAGTGCTCCACGCGATACGGCTAGTGTGCGAGAAGTCGATGGAGTGGACTGCCTCTTTCCAGCGCTGGTGCCTCTTCCTTCCAAGAGTGGAAAGAAGGGCAGTGGCTGAATTGTTAGCCTCCGGGCCATAGGGAGCCCGGAGGAAGGCGCTGTAGAGGGTCTCGCACTCGCCATCCCAGCATGGTTTGTAGTTCTTACGCCGGCCGCGTGGGATGGCTTTTTTGGCCGCAGATGTTAGTGCCCTACAGAAGTCCTGGTATGCCTCGTCCACGTTGGGTGTGTCTGGTGGTGGGAGACACCGTGTGGACTTGTTGGTATGGAGGCGATAGAGTTTCCAATTGGCCTTCCGGAAGTTCCATCGCTTCATCGGTCCGCTCGGAACTGTTGTCACGAGGTCGGGCACCGATATCAGCGACGGTCGGTGTTGCGACCTGGGGAACATTCCTAGAACACGTCTGTCGGGGAGCTGGGTGTCCACACCGACACTCACGAAAGCCAGGTCAGGGTTCGTGTCAGTGTTATGCCGAGCGGAGTGAAAGCTGGCTGGGCCCTTCGGGTTGTAGAGAAGGTTGAGCGAGTTGCGCTCTGCCCAGTCAGAAAGAGTTTCCCCGCTCGGTGAGGTGGTACTGTATCCCCACCGTGTATGCCGGCAGTTGAAATCACCAGCATATACACACGGTGGTTCAAGCACTGGCAGTGACACTGGCGTGAGTTGTGAGGGTGGTGGTTTGTAGACGTTGACAATTTTGATGTCGCCAACGTCCACTCGCAGCCACTCGATCTCGGAGTTGTCCGGTGATCGATCGGCGAGGGTCCAGCTCAGATCGTTGTGGACAAACGTGGCAAGGCCATGCTTCTTGCTCAGGATTGACCCAGCTAGCGTGAAGTTGGTGATCGCTAGCTTGTCCGCTGTTGGGCGGTGGGTTTCCTGAAGGAGGATGACCATGGCTTGGGTGGTGTGGGCCATGTGCTCGATGACGGATGTTTTGGCATCTGTGAGCCCTTCAACGTTCAGTTGCAGTATTCTTGGTTGGAGACCGGCAGCAGTGTTGCTACCAGATCACCGCCCAGACTGCCCCTGGACGCCAGAACGGGAGGGTACCCGAGTTGAAAGTTTTTTGTTTCGCCGCGTTGCCATGGAGTAGAGCAGCGCGGTTACTTGCAGGGATCACGGCGTGAACGTAAACTTTCTCGATCCCCAAAAGTTTCCAATTGGCAAATTAAATTTTGAAACATAGTTTATCTTCAATTTCGACACTTTAAAATTCAAAATTCAACCGAAAAAAAGAAGAGAAAAACTAGCTAATTCGAATCTTTTTGAAAAAAAATGTAAAAATAATTTGTGGAACATCATTAGTAATTTTTCCTGATTAAGATTAATTTTAGAATTTTGATGAAATGTTTTTTTTTTTAGAATATATAACAAATTGGACCAAGCTATATTTCTAACAAAGACAAATCATTATTTCTTCTAGATTTTCCAGAACAAAAATTTTAAAAGAAATTCAAAAGACTTTGAAATAAGATTTAAAGTTGATTCTACAGATTTTGTAGATTTGCCAGAATAATTTTTTTGAATTTTAATCATAATAAGTTTGAAGAAATATTTCACAAATATTCTTCGTTGACAAAACAGAAGCTAAAATGAAGAATTAAATTAAAATGTGTTTATTATTCTTTACAATAATAATTTAAAAAAAAATACTTGAACATTGATTTAAATTGTCAGGAAAGAAGAGGAAGGAATTTAAAAGGTAAAAAGGTGTATGTGTTTAAAAATCCTAAAATCATTTTTAACGTTGTATTTTTTCTCTAAATTTGTCTTTCTGATAGTTATAAGAAGCAAGGTAAAAAAATTAATGAATTTATTCAAACAAGTGAAGACCAAGTCTTTAAAATATTTTCTTGGATTTTCAAATTCTATTTGAGTTTTGTCTCTCTTAGAATTAAAAATGTCGGACAAAGCGAGACCAGCTTGCTAGTAAATAAATACAATTTAAATAATAGAGGCAGCTCTAAGTGCTGCTATTTGAGCTATTTTTAGAACAGGCCAGCGGGCGACTCATCTGGTCCTTACAGGCTACCTGGTGCCCGCGGGCACCGCGTTGGTGACCCCTGACCAAGAGGTTCAGCTGTGAGCTACACAGGACACCCCCCTGTGCCCCACCCTTCCCACCCCCTGGCCCCCCGAGACAATCTGCAATCAGTGCACCTGGACCTGATGAGAGGGAGCTGAATAAAAGGACCAGTGGACCCAAGGATCCTGGCGGAAACTTAGTTTCTCAATGGTGTACCGTAAGCCTACTCTAGCTTGATGCTCTCAGTTTTCCCTCTGCGTTTTCCCTCTGTGCCTGACTTCCTTGTTTGTCCTGCCTCAGTGCCCTCCCGAGTTTTGCCCTTGGTGATTCTTCCGTTGATTTCCCCTGTGGACTTTGGACTGCCTCCTCTCCTGCCCTGGACCACCTGCCTGCCCCACGGACTGCCTCGTTCCTTCGCTCTCAACACTTGGTAACACACACTTCAGCTAACTACACACACACACACACACACACACACACACACACACACACACACACACACACACACACACACACACACACACACACACACACACACACACACACACTCTTGGGTTTTGACACTCTCCATTTCCTTAGTTTAGTTCATTAGTTAGTATTGTTTATCATTGAACATTACTGCCCCCTGGTGTCTGAGCCGTCATCTCCCTCTGTTGAACCATAACACCGGGCTGATGATTTTAGCTTGTCCTGAAGAATTTGGAGGTAATCCTCCTTTTTCATTGTCCCATTTACTCTCTGTAAAACACCAATGCCATTGGCAGCAAAACAGGCACAGAGCATAATACTACCACCACCATGCTTGACGGTCGGCATGGTGTTCCTGGGATTAAAGGCCTCACCTTTTCACCTCGAAACATATTGAAGGGTATTGTGGCCAAACAGCTAGATTTTTGTTTCGTCTGACCACAGAACTTTCCTCTAGAAGGTCTTATCTTTGTCAATGTGATCAGCAGCAAACTTTAGACGAGCCTTAAGGTGTGGCTTCTGGAGCAAGGGCTTCCTTCTTGCATGGTAGCC
>NC_084746.1:7569598-7702098 GCF_033978785.1 Entelurus aequoreus
ATTCACCAACACAGATGTCCAGAATACTGTGTGATGAAAACAGAGCTTTTTTGTATTGGATTCAACGGGTCCGAATACTTCCGTATCAACCATTGACGTCACGCGCATACGTCATCATACATAGACGTTTTCAACCGGAAGTGTGGCGGGAAATTTAAAATTGCACTTTATAAGTTAACCCGGCCGTATTGGCATGTGTTGCAATGTTAAGATTCCATCATTGATATATAAACTATCAGACTGCGTGGTCGGTAGTAGTGGCTTTCAGTAGGCCTTTACCCGCTGTGGCTGTAGGCAACCTCTTCACATACATGTTACCTACTGTACTTTTAACTGCACGCACTTTAAAAATGTGGCTATTCATTTGATGGTGCGTTACACTTGTCGTACTGTCATTCACAAGGCCCTAATCAACGCTATTAGTGCTGACCGAGCAGTTTGCTTGTTGCCGTCACATTAATTGTGTTGTTGTAGGTGTCGATGAAGTTGTACTTTGGCCTTGGCAGATTTGCTCTTGAGTGCCAATCTAGTTTTCCCTGAATAGCTTCACACAGAAACACTGCAGCCGGGTCACACATGGTCAGAATGAATAACACATTCTGCATATTGTTGCCACAATCTCCAGCAGTTACTGCAGTACTTCCAGTAAGATGGTGAGAGATGTATAAGGGGAGAAAAATGCTACTTGACTCGTAGTAAGAGTCTTTGGAAAAAATGACAACTCCTATTTGGGGCGGAATGATTCCATATGTGGGAATGTCTTTCTCCCTACTACTGCGCTTAAATGATTCCAGACATGCTCGCTGTCCGCTTTACGTTACCGCCTCAGAAACAACAGTATAAATGCTCCCTTTGGCATGCGCGGCGCCCCCTATGGATTGTGGTTAGAACACTCTGTAGGACACGCTCACATACATGTCATATAAAAGTTTTATCATCATTACACAAATGTCCAATGGCTTATTATAATGTTCTCATCTCAGTGTGGAGACTGGAGACTAAACATCACGCAAATTGTTGTATTTTCCGCACTATAAGGCGCACCTAAAAACCTCCGATTTCCTCAAAAGCTGACAGTGCGCCTTATAATCCGGTGCGCCTTATATATGGAACACTATTGAGCCACAACAGGTCTCGCAACGGTATGATATACAGTACCGTTCAAAAGTTTGGGGTCACCCAAACAATTTTGTGGAATAGCCTTCATTTCTAAGAACAAGAATAGACTGTCGAGTTTCAGATGAAAGTTCTCTTTTTCTGGCCATTTTGAGCGTTTAATTGACCCCACAAATGTGATGCTCCAGAAACTCAATCTGCTCAAAGGAAGGTCAGTTTTGTAGCTTCTGTAACGAGCTAAACTGCTTTCAGATGTGTGAACATGATTGCGCAAGGGTTTTCTAATCATCAATTAGCCTTCTGAGCCAATGAGCAAACACATTGTACCATTAGAACACTGGAATGATAGTTGCTGGAAATGGACCTCTATACACCTATGTAGATATTGCACCAAAAACCAGACATTTGCAGCTAGAATAGTCATTTACCACATTAGCAATGTATAGAGTGTATTTCTTTAAAGTTAAGACTAGTTTAAAGTTATCTTCATTGAAAAAAAGGACATTTCAATGTGACCCCAAACTTTTGAACGGTAGTGTATATATATGGTATATACGGTCAAATGAAGTCGGCGGCTACTTACCGTAGTATAGGACAGAGTAAAACAACTTGCACTGAGCCTAGTCTATAAAATCCGCTACACCTCCCTGATACCGAAGTACATGTCAAACTACTTCCTTAACGTAAATGACCGCCATAACCACAACACCAGGGGGAGCACCACTAACCACGTTAAACCCAGATTCCGATCTAACAAAGGTCTTGACTCATTCTCTTTCTATGCCACATCAATATGGAATGCACTCCCAACAGGTGTAAAAGAAAGGGCATCTCTATCCTCCTTCAAAACCGCAATAAAAGTACACCTCCAGGCAACTTCAACCCTAAACTAACACCCTCCCTGGATTGTAAATAATCAACTGTAAATAATCAATTGTAGATACTTTTTCTTATGCTTTCTGATCTCTCTCTCTCTCTATGTCCACTACTTGCTGTACATATCCTACCCAGTCAGTCCTACACTGTTTCAATGTCCATTTCTCTGATGATGCAATTGTTGATGACTGAAGTGTTGATATCAACCAAACCTAAAACCCCTCTACATCCCACACCCCGGATTGTAAATAATGTAAATAATTCAATGTATATACTCTGATGATTATCTTGTGTGACGACTGTATTATGAGGATAGTATATAACTGTATCATGAATCAATTTAAGTGGACCCCGACTTAAACAAGTTGAAAAACGTATTCGGGTGTTACCATTTAGTGGTCAATTGTACGGAATATGTACTTCACTGTGCAATCTACTAATAAAAGTCTCAATCAATCAATCAATCAATACCGTAGTTGCGAGACCTAAACTTTATGTAAAGACCCAAAAATGGCTCCTATTAAGAGACACGCTTACTACGCAGAGTTTAAACTCAAGGTGATCACTCACGCAGTAGAACACGGGAATAGAGCAGCAGCGAGAGAATTTAAAGGCCTACTGAAATGAATTTTTTTTTATTTAAACGGGGATAGCAGATCCATTCTATGTGTCATACTTGATCATTTCGCGATATTGCCATATTTTTGCTGAACGGATTTAGTAGAGAACAACGACGATAAAGATCGCAACTTTTGGTATCTGATAAAAAAAAAAGCCTTGCCCCTAGTAGCGTGACGTAGTCAATTGAACAGCTCCTCACATTTTCCTATTGTTTACACCAGCAGCGAGAGCGATTCGGACTGAGAAAGCGACGATTACCCCATTAATTTGAGCCAGGATGAAAGATTCGTGGATGAGGAACGTTAGAGTGAATGACTAGAATGCAGTGCAAGACATATCTTTTTTCGCTCTGACCGTAACTTAGGTACAAGCTGGCTCATTGGATTCCACACTCTCTCCTTTTTCTATTGTGGATCACGGATTTGTATTTTAAACCACCTCGGATACTATATCCTCTTGAAAATGAGAGTCGAGAACGCGAAATGGACATTCCCAGTGACTTTTATCCCCACGACAATACATCGACGAAAAACTTTAGCTACGGAGCTAACGTGATAGCATCGTGCTTAACTGCATATAGAAACAAAATAAATAAGCCCCTGACTGGAAGGATAGACAGAAGATCAACAATACTATTAAACCATGGACATGTAAATACATGGTTAATGCTTTCCAGCCTGTCGAAGGTTAACAATGCTGTTGCTAACGACGCCATTGAAGCTAACTTAGCAACCGGACCTCACAGAGCTATGCTAAAAACATTAGCTATCCACCTGCGCCAGCCAGCCCTCATCTGCTCATCAACACCCGTGCTCACCTGCGTTCCAGCGATCGACGGTGCGACGAAGGACTTCACCCGATCACAGATGCGGTCGGCGAGACGGAGGAAGTTAAGGTAAGTTCGGCGGCTAACACGTCTGCTATCCATCTCTGTCCTCCTGGCTATGTTGCTGTACTCTGCCGCTAATCCCACCTACAACTTTCTTCTTTGCAGTCTCCATTGTGCATTAAACAAATTGCAAAAGATTCACCAACACAGATGTCCAGAATACTGTGGAATTATGAGATGAAAACAGAGCTATTTTGTATTGGATTCAATGGGGTACCGATACTTCTGTTTCACTGGCTACGTCACGCGCATACGTCATCATCCAAAGGCGTTTTCAACCGGAAGTTTAGCGGGACATTTAAAATTGCACTTTATAAGTTAACCCGGCCGTATTGGCATGTGTTGCAATGTTAAGATTTCATCATTGATATACAAACTATCAGACTGCGTGGTCTGTAGTAGTGGGTTTCAGTAGGTCTTTAACATTAACGAAACAATGGTGCGGAAGTGGAGGAAGCAACATGATGACCTGCGCCAAGTAAAGAAGACTAAACAGAGTTTCCGAGGGAACATAGCGAGATGGCTACAGTCGGAGGACAAACTGGAACAGTGGGTTGTTGAACAGAGAGCAGCAAGTAGAAGTGTCAGTACAATCCCTATTTGTTTTGTTGACATTCCCTTTAGCGCAGCTCCATCTAATGGATGTATAACGTAACCCCAGCCTCTACTGTAGCGTCTATTCCAGTGGTTCTTAACTAGGGGTGTGGGAAAAAATCGATTCCAATTCGAATCGCGATTCTCACGTTGTGCGATTCAGAATCGATTCTCATTTTTTAAAAATCGATTTATTTTATTTTTTTTAATTAAAAAAAAAAAAAAAATTTAAATTAAACTTTTTTTTATTTAATTTTTTTAATTAATCAATCCAACAAAAAAATACACAGCAATACCATAACAATGCAATCCAATTCCAAAACCAAACCCGACCCAGCAACACTTAGAACTGCAATAAACAGAGCAATTGAGAGGAGACAAAAACGACACAGAACAAACCAAAAGTAGCGAAACAAAAATGAGTATTATCAACAACAGTATCAATATTAGTTACAATTTCAACATAGCAGTGATTAAAAATCCCTCATTGACATTATCATTAGACATGTATAAGAATAAAAAAAGAAAGAATAGTGTCAGAGTGGCTTACACTTGCATCGCATCTCATAAGCTTGACAACACACTGTGTCCAATATTTTCACAAAGATAAAATAAGTCATATTTTTGGTTCATTTAATAGTTAAAACAAATTGACATTATTGCAATCAGTTGATAAAACATTGTCCTTTACAATTATAAAAGCTTTTTACAAAAATCTACTACTCTGCTTGCATGTCAGCAGACTGGGGTAGATCCTGCTGAAATCTATGTATTGAATGAATAGAGAATCCTTTTGAATCGGGAAAAAATCGTTTTTGAATCGAGAATCGTGTTGAATTAAAAAAAAATCGATTTTGAATCGAATCGTGACCCCAAGAATCGATATTGAATCGAATCGTGGGACACCCAAAGATTCACAGCCCTAATATATATATATATATATATATATATATATATATATATATATATATATATATATATATATATATATATATATATATATATATTTTTTTTTTTTTTTTATTTTTATTTTTTTTTTAATGTATATATATATATATATATATATATATATATATATATATATATATATATATATATATATATATATATATATAACTGTATATATGTATGAAAGACTTAATATGTATATATATATATATATATATATATATATATATATATATATATATATATATATATATATATATATATATATATATATATATATATATATATATATATATATATATATATATATATATATATATATAAGAAAAACCCAGACACCATTTTTGTAGTAATTTTTCTCCTGCGTGGACTTCCGTCTTCCTTTACAATGAGTGAAGCTGCACAAAACCTTGTGTCTGCAATTGTAAATAATTTAGTTTTTAAGTTGTGTGTTTCTTGTAGAATCTATATAAAGTAATATACATTAGCCTATTGTTAAAATAATGAAAAAACATAATTAAATATATTTGTTTTATTGTATTGTTAAATTAATAGCTGTTGTATTATTATAGGATGGCTTGTTAAACATTTCATAGGATTTTCAGAGGGAGGAAAAACCAAGACATTTAATATAAAATGTAAAATGAATAAACTTCAGCATCTGAGTCACAACAGAGTGATAGACCGATTTGCCACCCTTAAAAACAGACGGCATTCTTTGATGCTTCCATCCACCAAGTAATTGTTACTTGTGGATGCTGTAAACAAAATGCCACTGTGCAAACCCATGTTTGTTGTTGTACTGAACACAGATTGAAAATAAACTGACTGAAATAATAATAATAACAATGAATAATTTATAAGTCTTTGTTAGCCGTTTGTGAAGTTTTGTGCTCCGGCGTTACGTTCGCTCGCATCCTGTGCATCTCCTGGGGGCTAAGCCCCCCCTGTCCTTAAAAGCTAGTGACGCCCCTGTCGAGATCCCTTCTAACTGGAAGGTTTAATAACAGTGCCCCCATGTGGTGTATTTGTCAGAAAGGTAACAGCAGTACTTGCCAAGCCTCCCGATTTTCCCGGGAGACTCCCGAATTTCAGTGCCCCTCCCGAAAATCACCCGGGGCAACCGTTCTCCCGGATTTCTCCCGATTTCCACCTGGACAACAATTTTGGGGGCGTGCCTTAAAGGCACTGTCTTTAGAGTCCTCTACAACCCGTCGTCATGTCCGCTTTTCCTCCATTCAAACAGCGTGCCGACCCAGTCACAAAATATATGCGCTTTTTCACACACATGAGTGACTGCAAGGCGTACTTGATCAACAGCCATACAGGTCACACTGAGGGTGACCGTATAAACAACTTTAACACTGTTACAAATAAGCGCCACACTGTGAACCCACACCAAACAAGAATGACAAACACATTTCGGGAGAACATCCGCACCGTAACACAACATATACACAACAGAACAAATACCCAGAATCCCTTGCAACACTAACTCTTCCGGGATGCTACAATATACACCCCCCGCTACCACGAAACCCCGCTCCCCTTAACCCCGCCCACCTCAAACCCCCTCCCCCATCTCCCGAATTCGGAGGTCTCAAGGTTGGCGAGTATGGTAACAGAGATCTTTCCCCAAGTGGAGGAGTTCAAGTACCTCAGAGTCTTGTTCACGAGTGAGGGTAGAGTGGATGGTGAGATCGACAGGTGGATCGGTTGCGGCGTTTTTCAGTAATGCGGACGCTGTATCGATCCGTTGTGGTGAAGAAGGAGCTGAGCCGGAAGGCAAAGCTCTCAATTTACCGGTCGATCTACATTCCCATCCTCACCTATGGTCATGAGCTTTGGGTTATGACCGAAAGGACAAGATCACGGGTACAAGCGGCCGAAATGAGCTTCCTCCGCCGGGTGGCGTGGAAACTTAGAGATAGGGTGAGAAGCTCTGCCATCCGGGGGGGAGCTCAAAGTAAAGTCGCTGCTCCTCCACATGGAGAGGAGTCAGATGAGGTGGTTCGGGCATCTGGTCAAGATGCCACCCGAATGCGTTCCTAGGGAGGTTTTTTCGGGCACGTCCGACCGGTAGGAGGCCACGGGGAAGACCCAGGACACGTTGGGAAGACTATGTCTCCCGGCTGGCCTGGGAACGCCTGGGGATCCCCCGTGAGGAGCTGGACGAAGTGGCTGGGGAGAGGGAAGTCTGGGCTTCCCTGCTTAGGCTGCTGCCCCCGCGACCGGACCTCGGATAAGCGGAAAAAGACGGATGGATGGATGGATGGTATCAGCACTGGCAACACAGTAGTAGTGCATGTTTTGGCATTTTATTGTGCAGTAGAAGCTTTTCATGGTGTCAGTCAAATTAGTCTTCCAAGCTACTGGAAAGTGATATCGAAAAAAATTCTATGAATCTTGACGCTGACTCCATGCATCTCATTTTTAACCCCAAGTCGCACCGCTGTCTTTTTTTATTCATGTCGCCATTGTTTCGGTGGTCAGCCCCCCCCCCCCCCTTGCCATCATCTCCACAGCGCCTAATTGTACCTTTCACCTCTCTTTTTGGCTCCTTTGGACGTTTTTTAATGTCATTTTTAGCAGTCAGCTGTGTCAAAGTCTCAATTGTTGCCCTTGACTGTATTTTTGTAGAGATAACTCTTCAGACGCCCGCAGGGTGGGGGAGGGTTGAGCGTAGAGGCGCTGTGGAAACAACGCCGCATCCAGCTGGCGGCGGCTGCAAACCGCCGCGGTGGAACGTGTCCAGTCCACACACTGTGGGAGGTGTCGGCGATGGAAAGTAATGTACTGTTAGCGGTGCTACCGCTCGTACCTTTTCCACTTGAATACATGCATGACGTGTTGTGGGCACCAAGCTGAGTCATCGAAATGGAGAACCTTTACACGGTGATTTATGGCGCCTATGTGGAGGACGACACAGCAAGACGGTGATAACGACTCCATTTCGCTTTTATCGGTCCCTATGGAATTTCGCAAGCCATTTTGGGGGGGGAAATGCTTGAATTCGCAGCAGCTTTTTTCATCAAGTTGCGCAAGTTGCCACGCTTTAAGGCAGGGGTGTCCAACTCGTTTTCATTGAGGGCCACATCGCAGTTATGGTTGCCCTCAGAGGGCCGTTTTTAACAATGAGTAATATATGAATATACATGTATATATACAAATCCCGTTTCCATATGAGTTGGGAAATTGTGTTAGATGTAAATATAAACGGAATACAATGATTTGCAAATCATTTTCAACCCATATTCAGTTGAATATGCTACAAAGACAACATATTTGATGTTCAAACTGATAAAAAAAAAATGTTTGCAAATAATTATTCACTTTAGAATGTGATGCCAGCAACACGTGACGAAGAAGTTGGGAAAGGTGGCAATAAATACTGAGAAAGTTGAGGAATGCTCATCAAACACTTATTTGGAACATCCCACAGGTGTGCAGGCTAATTGGGAACAGGTGGGTGCCATGATTGGGTATAAAAGTAGATTCCATGAAATGCTCAGTCGTTCACAAACAAGGATGGGGCGAGAGTCACCAGTTTGTCAACAAATGCATGAGCAAATTGTTGAACAGTTTAAGAAAAACCTTTTCTCAACCAGCTATTGCAAGGAATTTAGGGATTTCACCATCTACGGTCTGTAATAACATCAAAGGGTTCAGAGAATCTGGAGAAACACGTAAGCAGCTAAGCCCGTTTGAGATTTGAAAATATATCCAAATAAAATGTATAAATATAAAGAATTTGTATAAATAAATGTGTATTTGTAAATATATTTTTGAGATTTGAATATAAATATGCTTGATTTTGTATTTGTATTTGTATTGAACTTGCATATGTGGATCGCTTTTTTGCTTTTGTGCCGATGAGACATTCCTCCCACAAACCAGATGCACCAATAAATGTGACTCCCCGGAACAACCATCAGATTATTATTACAAAAAAAATATTTCTTTATTTGTATATCACATTTGTATTTGTATGTTTATTAATATATGCATATGTATTGATATCATATTGATATATATAAGTTGATGTGAGACAATTCTACTTCCATATTTTCTCTAACATGACATCTCATCTTCTTGCCAGCATGTCGGCGATGATAAAGGAATTAAAGACATCAAACATTGGTGAAGTCCAAATGAGGGGCCCCGGGTTAACTTGTCATTAAAGTAATTATGCAGCACAGGCGTCTGCTTCCTGCACATGAAGAACACTTAAGTGTTAACACGAAGGAGAATTTCCAGGTGGATGTTCAGTCTTGTGGACTTTGGAACACATTTGATACATGTAACAAAACAATTGTAGAAACAAACAAAGACGTAGTTTAACATTCACCACAGTGAAAAAGATAACATGTCATTCCAAGACGTGTGTTTAGCACAAACCCTGCATTATCTATAATTTGGTTTAATGAGCAAACTTTCTCAGAAATCCCCTCCCTTGCCATACGTCTCTGCAGTTTTTGTACCTCAGTTTCCCTTCCAAAAAAAGGTCTAAATCGAGCCTAATCGTACAAAATTGAAACCATTTTTCTTATAGGTTTACCTGTTTCTCACCTTTTTTTTGAAAGGTCGCCGGAAGTTGGCAGACCAGCCGTCAGCGATCCTGTTCTGTCTCCCGGTAATGTTTGTCTGCTCTTGAATGGGATTGTGCTGAAAATCTTAATTTCCCCTCGGAGATTATTAAAGTATTTCTGATTCTGGTTCTAATTCTGATTTACATTTTGTGACTTGAATATTAACCAAGTATTAGTGACCAGTGTTGGGACTGACGCGCTACTGTAACACCGTTATTTTTGGCGGTAACTAGCAGTCTAACACGTTATTTTTTATATTCAGTAACTCAGTTACCGCTAGTACATGATGCGTTTCTGCGTTATTTTACGTTATTTTTTATTTAGTATCGGATAGAAACTGAGAAGATCTGAGTATGTTTTATTGGAGAGCTGCAGAAGAGGCGCTGTGTGTGTGTGTGTGTGTGTGTGTGTGTGTGTGTGTGTGTGTGTGTGTGTGTGTGTGTGTGTGTGTGTGTGTGTGTGTGTGTGTGTGTGTGTGTGTGTGTGTGTGTGTGTGTGTGTGTGTGTGTGTGTGTGTGTGTGTGTGTGTGTGTGTGTGTGTGTGTGTGTGTTTAACAAGACATCATGGCAGGGCCAAAGTCGAGTTTCTTAACATGGAGATATTCTCCATGTGTGTGTGTGTGTGTGTGTGTGTGTGTGTGTGTGTGTGTGTGTGTGTGTGTGTGTGTGTGTGTGTGTGTGTGTGTGTGTGTGTGTGTGTGTGTGTGTGTGTGTGTGTGTGTCTGTGTTTAACAAGACATCATGGCAGGGCCAAAGTCGAGTTTCTTAACATGGAGATATTCTCACTACTTTTCTTTTGTCGAGCACAAAGAAAAGAACATTTTAGTGAAATATAAGTTGTGTCTTGGATCAAAGATCCTATCGACTGCCCAAAACAGCAATTCAAATCTGCTGAAACAGCTACAAAAGCAACATGCTTCGACGAAGCTAGTAAAGAGAGACACAGACTCCGATGCCACTTCACCTAAGGATTTTAACAGAGGGACTGCTAGCCAGGACAACATTGATAGAGCCATTGCAGCGTATGTACTAGAAGACATGCAGGCTATTTCTACAGTGGAGTCACCCACTTCCAGGCAGCTAATTAGCATGATACCGGGCGTCAAACAGCAAATGGATATTTTCCACGTACCTGGACACAGTGGACAGTGAGCACATAAACTTCAGACATGATTTTATTTCAGAATTCCTTGAGAGAAAAAAACGCCTGGTTAGGCTTTGTGTATGTAGTGTTTGCCTTCCTTGGTTTACAGCTATGTTGTTATTTATGCTGTTTGTTACTTATGTATGATCATTACTTTTTGGTGTAAGTAACTGAGTTAGTAACTGAGTTACTTTTGAAATAAAGTAACTAGTTACTGGTTTTCAGTAACTAACCCGACACTGTTAGTGACATTGGTATTATAAGCGCTAACGCAGACAAACTATTTATAGCACTACCGCTCGCGTCCTTGCTCACTGTACGTCCACTGTAGTTCATAAATCATGCATCTCACCTGGACACAAGAAGTCTGAGTAGGTATTCCAACACGTTGGTGCACTTTGACAGCCATTTAGAACCCGAAAATGGACCCCGCACCAAAAACAACTAGTCAGAAAATGGGTTAAAGATTGTAAAGCAAAATGTATTATTGTTTACCGTATTTTTCGGAGTATAAGTCGCTCCGGAGTATAAGTCGCACCGGCCGAAAATGCATAATAAAGAAGGGAAAAAAACATATATAAGTCGCACTGGAGTATAAGTCGCATTTTTGGGGGAAATTTATTTGATAAAAGCCAACACCAAGAATAGACATTTGAAAGGCAATTTAAAATAAATAAAGAATAGTGAACAACAGGCTACGTTATGTGAGGCATAAATAACCAACTGAGAATGTGCCTGGTATGTTAACGTAACATATTATGGTAAGAGTCATTCAAATAACTATAACATTTAGAACATGCTATACATTTACCAAACAATCTGTCACTCCTAATCGCTAAATCCCATGAAATCTTATACGTCTAGTCTCTTACGTGAATTAGCTAAATTATATTATTTGATATTTTACACTAATGTGTAAATAATTTCACACATAAGTCGCTCCTGAGTATAAGTCGCACCTTATAGTCCGAAAATTACGGTATTTATAATAATTACATTTATTATGTTTTTTTTTTTTTTTTAGCAAATCACCATTAGAGATCACGAGGAAGTATTGTAAATGTAAATTAGAATCATAATAATAACAAGACCCCTTTAAAGCTTTGTGAGCGCATGCGTTTAATCAGCTAAAATTAGCCCAAAATACAAAGATTCCGCTCTAGCACACATGTGGTTTTGTTAAATATGTTCTTAAAGGCCTACTGAAAGCCACTACTACCGACCACGCAGTCTGATAGTTTATATATCAATGATGAAATCTTAACATCGCAACACATGCCAATACGGCCGGGTGAATTTATAAAGTGCAATTTAAAATTTCCCGGAAATATCCGGCTGAAACGTCTCGGTCTGATGACGTATGCGCGTGACGTAGTCAGTTAAACGGAAGTATTGGTACCCCGTAGAATCCTATACAAAAAGCTCTGTTTTCATTTCATAATTCCACAGTATTCTGGACATCTGTGTTGGTGAATCTTTTGCAATTTGTTTAATGAACAATGAAGGCTGCAAAGAAGAAAGTTGTAGGTGGGATCGCTGTATTAGCGGAGGACTACAGCAACACAACCGGAGGACTTTGTTGGAGAGCAGACGCGCTAGCCGGTGACCTCACCTTGACTTCCTACGTCTCCGGGCCGCCAACCGCATCTGTGATCGGGTGAAGTCTTTCGTCGCACCGTCGATCGCTGGAACGCAGGTGAACACGGGTGTTGATGAGCAGATGAGGGCTGGCTGGCGTAGGTGGAGAGCTAATGTTTTTAGCATAGCTCTGTGAGGTCCGGTTGCTAAGTTAGCTTCATTGGCATCGTTAGCACAGCATTTTTAACCTTCGCCAGCCTGGAAAGCATTAACCGTGTATTTGCATGTCCATGGTTTAATAGTATTGTTGATTTTCTATCTATCCTTCCAGTCAGGGGTTTATTTCTTTTGTTTCTATATGCAGTTAAAGCACGATGCTATCACGTTAGCTCGTAGCTAAAGTGTTTCGTCGATGTATTGTCGTGGAAATAAAAGTCACTGTGAATGTCCATTTCGCGTTCTCGACTCTCATTTTCAAGAGGATATAGTATCCCAGGTGGTTTAAAATACAAATCCGTGATCCACAATAGAAAAAGGAGAGAGTGTGGAATCCAATGAGCCAGCTTGTACCTAAATTACGGTCAGAGCGAAAAAAGATATGTCTTGAACTGCACTCTAACGTTCCTCATCCACGAATCTTTCATCCTCGCTCAAATTAATGGGGAAATCGTCGCTTTCTCGGTCCGAATCGCTCTCACTTCTGGCCGCCATCACTGTAAACAATAGGGAACTTTGCGGAAATGTTCAGCTGACTACGTCACGCTCCTTCCGGTAGGGGCAAGGCTTTTTTTTGGTCAGATACCAAAAGTTGCGATCTTTATCGTCGTTGTTTTATACTAAATCCTTTCAGCAAAAATATGGCAATATCGCGAAATGATCAAGTATGACACATAGAATAGATCTGCTATCTCCGTTTAAATAAAAAAAAATCATTTCAGTAGGCCTTTAAAGTGTTTTCTGTAAAAAGAACATTTAGAAAAGTGGTTCTCAAAAGGGACTGATGAGCTTAGCAGTACTTTTGGTCTGCTTCAGGGCCATGTTAAAGCGAGGAAATACTCTCTAAATTGTTGACGTGTATTATATAAACCTCTGTGTTGCACTTTATTCCCTTAACCTGGATGACCCTTTTATTCTCATACCTTCCCTCCGGTTAGACACAACAGGAAAAGCCTGTCAGTCCATGTTTGGAAGGTCGTAACATGGCCAGACTCATCCTGTACACAACCAAAAGCAAAAGGTAACATTTGAAGGCTTTATTTGTGTAGCTGCCGTGTGTTTGAAGCACATAGGAATAATTATACATTGTCGCGTTGGCAGCGTATGCAGCATGCATGTAATCACATGCTTCTACACTACAAAGAGGCCCCCGCAAGTCAAATCATCTTGAAAATTAAAGACTCAGGCCTCCCTCGCTCTATACTAAAAAAGCGACTGTGCAGATCAGTCCGTACATTTTTGTCAGCTGTGTGACTGAAATATGAAAGGAGAAAAAAAAAACGGCAAAGAATTTAGTTACGCTTTTTGTCTCAGATCAAACATTTTCAACCGCGTTCACATGGGAGTAGGATGAACAGGCGCTGAAGATAAAAGGTTAACACAAAATACTTTGTTAACATGAGGAAAAAGGATATACTCATGCAATGATACCTCGGTTATCAAAGTGTTACCAAGCGACAAAAACACGGACTGTTTTTGTCGTACTCGAGGTAAGCCGCCACATTTAAAAGAATGTATGGGAGACACTGCAGTTAACTTCTTTTTTACATTTTTTGTGTAAATACCGTAATTTCCGGACTATAGGCCGCTACTTTTTCCCCTCGTTCTGGTCCCTGCGGCTTATACAAGGGTGCGGCTTATATACGGCCTGTTCTTCTCCGACACCGACGAAGAGGATTTCGGTGGTTTTAGTACAACAGGAGGAAGACGAGGACACAATGATTAAAGACTGACTTTTCATTATTTTGATAACGTACAGGCGAGCACTTTGTATTACTTTGCACCGTTGTATTATTTGTACTCTGCACGAATGCTGTTCGCCATGTCAAAGATGTGAAAGTTTGATTGAATGATTGAAAGATTTATTGTTAATAAATGGGACGCTTTGCGTTCCCAAACAGTCATCTCTGTCCCGACAATCTCCTCCGTGGTAGCAGGAACCCCTATATACTACGGTAATTACACATCAAAACCCTGCGGCTTATAGTCGGGTGCGGCTTATATATGGAGCAATCTGTATTTTTTTCCCTAAATTTAGCTGGTGCGGCTTATATATGGAGCAATCTGTATTTTTTCCCCTAAATTTAGCTGGTGCGGCTTATATTCAGGTGCGGCTTATAGTCCGGAAATTACGGTAATACAAACCCCGTTTCCATAACGAGTTGGGAAATTGTGTTAGATGTAAATATAAACGGAATACAATGATTTGCAAATCATTTTCAACCCATATTCAGTTGAATATGCTACAAAGACAACATATTTGATGTTCAAACTTTTTTTTTTTTGCAAATAATCACGTGCCAAAGTAGTTGGGAAAGGGCATGTTTCACTGGGGGTGCATTAGTGCCCAAGGCATGGGTAACTTACACATCTGTGAAGGCACCATTAATGCTGAAAGGTACATACAGGTTTTGGAACAACATATGCTGCCATCTAAGCGCCGTCTTTTTCATGGACGCCCCTGCTTATTTCAGCAAGACCATGCCAAGCCACATTCAGCTCGTGTTACAACAGCGTGGCTTCGTAAAAAAAAAAGCGTGCGGATACTTCCCTGGCCCGCCTGCAGTCCAGACCTGTCTCCCATCGAAAATGTGTGGCACATTATGAAGCCTAAAATACGACAGCGGAGACCCCCGGACTGTTGAACGACTGGAGCTCTACATAAAACAAGAATGGGAAAGAATTCCACTTTCAAAGCTTCAACAATTAGTTTCCCCAGTTCCCAATCGTTTATTGAGTGTTGTTAAAAGGAAAGGCCATGTAACACAGTGGTGAACATGCCCTTTCCCAACTACTGTGGCACGTGTTGCAGCCATGAAATTCTAAGTCAATTATTATTTGCCAAAAAATAAACAAAGTTTATGAGTTTGAACATCAAATATCTTGTCTTTATAGTGCATTCAATTGAATATGGGTTGAAAAGGATTTGCAAATCATTGTATCCCGTTTATATTTACATCTAACACAATTTCCCAACTCATATGGAAACGGGGTTTGTACAAGTTTTACAATGAAGCTGTTAGATCCCAGCTATTTGCGTTGAAAGTCCCCAACAAATAGCCAAAAACCACTACACTACACACCAAATCTGATTATTTTGCCCTCAAGTGCTGATTTTTTTTGCCAGTCTAAATGCTCCAAAGTGCTTTAAATCTGATCTTTACGTGCAGCCAGGCTGCTACACACCAACATTTGTTATATTATCCTCATTCTAACTCTTATTAATCTACTTGTTCATTTGTTAATGTTCATTCTCCTGTATCGCACTTCCATCTACACTTGTTTCAAGCTGCCTTCTTGTCTTCTTCTGCTGGTTCTTACTCTGCATGTAACACGTTTAGCCTCGTCATCCAGTCCTACAGGGATAAGGATAATTGTGAGATCTGTTTTTCTGATACTTTTTCACAGAAATGATCTGATACTGATCGGTGGCCGGAATGATCGGACCATGCCTGTTCTCAACCCTGTAGTATACACACACACAATTCAGTATTTCACATTAAAAAACAACTACAGGCATACTGTACACTAGTGTTGTCCCGATATCAATATTTTTGTACCGGTACTGTTACCAAATGTATTTCGATACTTTTCTAAATAAAGGGGACCACAAAAAATTTCATTATTTTCTTTATTTTAACAAAAAATCTTAGGGTACATTAAACATATGTTTCTTATTGCAAGTTTGTCCTTAAATAAAATAGTGAACATACAAGACAACTTGTCTTTTAGTAGTAAGTAAGCAAACAAAGGCTCCTAATTTAGTCTGCTGACATATGCAGTAACATATTGTGTCATTTTCCATTCTATTATTTTGTCAAAATTATTAAGGACAAATGGTAGAAAATTATTTATTAATACGGTTGTTCATTTACTGTTAATATCTGCTTACTTTCTCTTTTAACATGTTCTATCTACACTTCTGTTAAAATGTGATAATCACTTATTATTCTCTTGTTTGGATGCTTTAAATTAGTTTTGGATGATACCACACATTTGGGTATCAATCTGATACCAAGTCGTTACAGTATCATACATTGGTCATATTCAAAGTCCTCATGTGTCCAGGGACATATTTCCTAAGGTTATAAACATAATGTAAAAAAAAAAAAAGGAAAGCAGATGTGATGCCAAAAAATATTGACGTAGTATCGACTAGGTACGCTACTGTACTTGGCATCATTACAGTGGATGTTAGGTGCAGGGGCGCCGCTAGGGATTTTGGGCCCCATGAAAAAAATCTTTACAGGGCCCCCTGTATTATAATTTCATCATCATTAGGGGCCTCTCTGGGCCCCCCTCCATCATGGGCTCCTAGAATCCGTCTCCTTTATATATGAAATACAATATTTTTTACATACATAAACACAAAATAAAACGTGTCAACAAGTTGCATAAAAAAAATTATAAATACAATATAAATAAGGCACTGCACAAAACAAGATATCAAACCAGTATGACTTTAACAACTATATTACAAAAAAAGGGGATCCTACAGAGTTCTCTATTTGTGCTTTTTAATATTGCATTAACTAGAATGACTTACAAATTACTGTACACCAGGGAGTACTGTAATTACCTAACGTTACATTATTATTTTCCATAACAATTTAGCCCCCTCCACAATATTAACCCGACGTTAAAACAGAACTAGCTATTTATTGATTAGCAATTGCCGAATCATGTAACATTAGCTTAATGCTAAAAAGCCAGGTTACTATCACATTCTGTAACAGACAAATAATTTCATGTAGGCTAACGTTACCTACCTGCTACCTCTGTCTTTTTCTCGTTTCTCCTCTTCTTTTCTCTTTTTTCTTCCCTGGGCACCTGACAGTTTTGGCCGTTTTGACATCTTGTGTTGATTTTTTTTATGTGGTGACGTCCAAAAAGAGTCATGATACGCATACGGGAAGGGAGGGGGCGCACCGTGCCGGGGGAGGGGGGGCGTAATGTTGCAACAAATAATATTTCTATTAAATAGGCTTTACTTTGCATTTTAATTGACGTGGGATTATTTTATGTATTTAGAAATAATAGTACCAACTTTTTTTTTTCTTTTTTTTTTTTCCTCCAACATTTGTGGCACTGGCGGGGCGCCCCCTGATGGACGGCGCCCTTAGCATTTGCCTATACGGCCTATGCCACGGGCGGCCCTGCCGAATATGATTTATTAGTATCGCGGTACTATACTAATACCGGTATACTGTACAACCCTAGTGGACACATTACTACACTGACACAAAATCACATCTAGCATTTTCCTCTACTGCACGATGGTAAATAACAGGCTGAGATATAAAGTCAGCAGATAAGGAAAGCCACGTAACTACTGAAGGATATACTTTATGAAGCCAAGCCTCGATGTTCTTCTAACCCTAATCAAGGGCTTCTTTTTTAGCCCAAAACCCAACCCAGCGCTGGACCGCATCATTTAAGGCTCTCAAACATGGTCATTTGACATGACTGGGTCATTTTGAAAGGAATTGTCGTGAAGAAAACCGCTGGTTTCTGCCACGAAGGACACGAATCTCCAGCGACCTACTTTCAGATTCTGACGAGTAATTGTAGAGCCGCCCGGTTCATTGATCCGCTGCCAGTTGCAAAGAAGAAACATGAAATTTGAATTGGACTCCCTAAAGGGAGCTTTCGCAGCCAATCAGAGAGTCCCATCCAGTGGCTCGGCTTCTGCACACAGAACCCAAAAACTTCGTTCTGGTGCGTGGAGGCCCGCCAGGCACCCATGTGTTCGATTGTAGCGTGGACCACCAGGCTGCTCCAGTGCATTGTGTTAAGGGATTGTTTTGAAAAGTCATTGTGCAAAAAATGTCCGTCATTCCAGAAACAATAACTGCCAAGGAATCCAAGCTATTTAAAAAGCGGAAGAAATGACACGGCAACATTCCCCATAGGCCACTTGTAGTTTTGGTGAAAAAATGTCCACACTATCATTTAAAAATGCTTAAAGGTCTACTGAAATTATTTTTTTTTTATTCAAACGGGTATAGCAGATCCATTTTATGTGTCATACTTGATCATTCCGCGATATTGCCATATTTTTTATGAAAGGATTTAGTAGAGAACATCGACTATAAAGGTCGCAACTTTTGGTCGCTGATAACAAAAGCCTTGCCTGTACCGGAAGTAGCGTGACGTCACCAGAGGAAGGACTCCACATATTCTACCATTGTTTTAAATGTAGCGAGAGCGATCCGGACCGAGAAAGCGACGATTACCCCATTAATTTGAGCGAGGATGAAAGATTCGTGGATGAGGAAAGTGAGAGTGAAGGACTAGAGAGGCAGTGCAGGACGTATCTTTTTTCGCTCTGACCGTAACTTAGGTACAAGGGCTCATTGGATTCCACACTTTCTCCTTTTTCTATTGTGGATCACGGATTTGTATTTTAAACCACCTCGGATACTATATCCTCTTGAAAATGAGAGTCGAGAACGCGAAATGGACAGTCACAGTGACTTTTATCTCCACGACAATACATCGGCGAAGCTCTTTAGCTACTGAGCTAACGTGATAGCATCTGTCTCAAATGCAGATAGAAACTAAATAAATAAATCCCTGACTGGAAGGATAGACAGAAGATCAACAATACTATTAAACCATGGACATGTAACTACACGGTATTTCTCAACCTGGCAAAGCTTAACAATGCTGTTGCTAACGACGCCATTGAAGCTAACTTAGCAACCGGACCTCACAGAGCCATGATAAAAACATTAGCGCTCCACCTACGCCAGCCAGCCCTCATCTGCTCATCAACACCCGTGCTCACCTGCGTTCCAGCGATCGACGGCACGACGAAGGACTTCACCCGATCATCCGTGCGGTTGGCGGCTAGCGTCGGCTAGCGCGTCGGCTATCCAAGTAAGTCCTCCTGGTTGTGTTGCTACAGCCAGCCGCTAATACACCGATCCCACCTACAACTTTCTTCTTTGCAGTCTCCATTGTTCATTAAACAAATTGCAAAAGATTCACCAACACAGATGTCCAGAATACTGTGGAATTTTGAAATGAAAACAGAGATTTTTTGTATTGGATTCAATGGGGTACCAATACTTCCGTTTATCTAGTGACGTCACGCGCATACGTCATCATACATAGACGTTTTCAACCGGAAGTTTAGCGGGAAATTTAAAATTGCACTTTATAAGTTAACCCGGCCGTATTGGCATGTGTTGCAATGTTAAGATTTCATTATTGATATATAAACTATCAGACTGCGTGGTCGGTAGTAGTGGCTTTCAGTAGGCCTTTAACACCCAGTGTTTATTAGGGGGTGAATGTGGATGGACTTGTCATCTCGCAAATGCCATTCAAGGATAAGAAACATACACTATATTGCCAAAAGTTTTTGGCCACCCATCCAAATGATCAGAATCAGGTGTCCTAATCACTTGGCCCAACCGCAGGTGTATAAAATCAAGCACTTAGGCATGGAGACTGTTTCAACAAGCATCTGTGAAAGAATGGGCCACTCTCTATGAACTGTCATAGGATGCCACCTGTGCAACAAATCCAGTCGTGAAATTTCCTCGCTCCTAAATATTCCAAAGTCAACTTTATAATAAGAAAAGTGAAGAGTTTGGGAACAACAGCAACTCAGCCACCAAGTGGTAGGCCACGTAAACTGACAGAGAGGGGTCAGTGGATGCTGAACCGCATAGTGCAAAGACTTTCTGCACAGTCAGTTGCTACAGAGCTCCAAACTTCATGTGACCTTCCAATTAGCCCACGTACAGTACGCAGAGAGCTTCATGGAATGGGTTTCCATGGCCGAACAGCTGCATCCAAGCCACACATCACCAAGTCTAATGCAAAGCGTGGGATGCAGTGGTGTAAAGCACGTCACCACTGGACTCTAGAGCAGTGGAGACGCCTTCTCTGGACTGACGAGTCACGCTTTTCCATCTGGCAATCTGATGGACCAGTCTGGGTTTGGAGGTTGCCAGGAGAACGCTACATTTCGGACCGCATTGTGCCGAGTGTGAAATTTGGTGGAGGAGGAATTATGGTGTGGGGTTGTTTTTCAGGAGTTGGGCTTGGCCCCTGAGTTTCAGTGAAAGGAACTTTGAGTGCTCCAGGATACCAAAATATTTTGGACAATTCCATGGGATGGCACTTCAAGTTCACATGTGAGTCAAGGCAGGTGGCCAAGTACTTTTGGCAATATAGTGTATTTGCAGAGTCAAAAATGTGGTCCGTTTTCGTTGCCGTCATCAATCTAAATTGAACAAAGAAAAAGGAAAAGTTCTGAAGTGTGGGATAACTACGATCTTGTAACGCAGAAAGAAGTCAATCAATCAATGTTTACTTATATAGCCCTAAATCACGAGTGTCTCAAAGGGCTGCACAAGCCACAACGACATCCTCGGCTCAGATCCCACATCAGGGCAAGAAAAAACTCATCCCGATGGAATGACAATGAGAAACCTTGGAGGGTAAATGTTATTTTCCTGTTTACTTTCCTGGGGACAGCGTGGCGCGGTTGGGAGAGTGGCCGTGCCGGCAACCAGAGGGTCCCTGGTTCGATCCCCACCTTCTACCGACCTACGTCACGTCCGTTGTGTCCTTGAGCAAGACACTTCCCCCTTGCTCCTGATGGGTCGTGGTTAGGGCCTTGCATGGCCTGCTCCCGCCATCAGTTTGTGAATGGATGAATGTGGAAATAGTGTCAAAAGCTTTGAGTATCTTGAAGGTAGAAAAGCGCTATGCAAGTATAGCCCATTTACTATTACCGGCTGACCAGAGTTACGCATTGTCCATCCATCCATCCATTTCCTACCACGTATCCCTTTCGGGGTCGCGGGGGGGTGCTATCTCAGCTACATTCAGGCGGAAGGCGGGGTACACCCTGGACAAGTCGCCACCTCATCGCAGGGCCAACACAGATAGACAGCCAACATTCACACTCACATTCACACACTAGGGCCAATTTAGTGTTGCCAATCAGCCTATCCCCAGGTGCTGTCATGGTATGGTTGCGGCTTACTGCGCGGTTTGTTTTCCCGGGATGCAAACGGACGACTCCGGACAGGACTTGCAGGTAGGAACATCATTTAATTCTTAAAAAACACTCAACGTGGTACAAAACAGAAAACAAACCGACGGAACAAGGTGCCGCTCGCACTTGAAGCTAAGGCTACTGATTAGCACAGACTAAAGACAAGCAAAACTTACCTAACAGGAGCTAACAGCAAACAGGAACTGAAGGAGTCCAAAACAAACAGAAAACACGAAACATGATCCGGACCACGGATCATGACAGGTGCATGTCTTTGGAGGTGGGAGGAAGCCGGAGTACCCGGATGGAACCCACGCAGTCACGGGGAGAACATGCAAACTCCACACAGAAAGATCCAGAGCGCAGGATCGAACCCAGGACCTTCATATTGTGAGGCAGACGCACTAACCACTCTTCCACTGTGCTGCCCAGTTACGCATTGTATATTCTTTAAAAAAGAATTGCTAAAAACCCCAAAACAAAAGCAATCAGTATTTTATTTATCGTCGGCCGTCACTCGAACGAGTATGACGATCCTCCTGGTAGGGGTGTATCCCTTTATGGAGGATGCCTGCGCGTGACTTTGTTTTACGTGGGGAGACTGGTGCACAGACAGTCACCACACGATCCTTGACAGAATCGGGTCAGGGTCCAGTGGCATGGAGTCCAAGACGACTGGGGACCCCTTTTCTGCTGCAGCCTTCTTCCGCCATCGCAGCCGTTGTGGTAGTTCTTAAATCTACCGTCTTCCGCCGTTGAGGTCTTCACTGTATCCCTGGCTAGGGGGCAGTCAGGTACCAGGCCTTTGCCAAGGGCCACCTGGGGTGACAGTAGTAAAGGGGTTAACCTCCTGGGGTGACAGTAGTAAAGGGGTTAACCTCCTAGTGCCCCAAGACCCCCATAGAGGAGCCTCCACTGCCGGATGCACTTTAACGTCATGCCCAGGACATATTTTTATTTATATGCTTATCCAACGCAGTAACTTTTAGAATCCAGAGGCACAAATCATTTTTTTTGTACCTTTTTTTGCTAACGTTATATCTTTTCAGTCAAAATGTAATTTTCTTCTTCTGTACAGCAGCAAAATGTGTTTATAATTTAAACACGAGCAAAAGCAGAACTTTAAAAGGGTTGACTAATTCAAACCATCCACTGCAACTTGTTCCAATTATAATCAGAACCTCTCAAACTGCATTCCTGGGCCTGTTTATTGCAGTGTGGCACTCGGACTTGGATCAAATGATTAGTTGCAAGCACCCTAATGTTTTTTTAATTTCTGCCCCAGCTATGAAACGCGTAAACACGGACACATTCTGCCAATAAATCCAGTTAGCGTTTGAGTGAAGGCTTCAATGGCATCCACCTGTGCTTCCATTCTTTCCTTCAGTGTTTTTTTATTTTTTATTTTTTATATCCACTAATTATTATCAGACCCAAGGTCTGCGAGAGGAAGCCCTGGAGTCTGGAAGCCATTTGATTTTGGCTACCGGGGCTTTTTATAAGAAGCCCACGGAGGAGCTTGCACATTGTGTCTGGAAGTATCTAAAATTACACTGGAAAATGTCAGTGTTCAAAAACAAGTACAAAAAAATACAAAAGTTTGGGGTATTTTATTTGAACTAAGCAAAATTATCTGCCGATACAACAAGAAAATTTGGCTTGTCAAGACTTTCCAAAATAAGTAAAATTAGCTAACCTCAATGAACCCAAAAATACCTTAAAATAAGTATATTCTCACTAATAACAAGTGCACTTTTCTTGGTAGAAAAAAAAGAGACCATTTTGCTCAATATGTTGAAAAATATTCTTAAATTAAGTAAATTCTAGTGCCATTAATTTGACAAAATGATATGCACTAGGCCAGGGGTCGGCAACCCGCGGCTCTAGAGCCGCATGCGGCTCTTTAGCGCCGCCCTAGTGGCTCTCTGGAGCTTTTTTATAAATGTATGAAAAATGGAAAAAGATGAGGGGAAAAAAAACATTTTTTTGTTCTAATATGGTTTCTGTAGGAGGACAAACATGACACAAACCTCCCTAATTGTTATAAAGCACACTGTTTGTATTAAAAATGCTTCACTGATTCGAGTATTTGGCGAGCGCCGTTTTGTCCTACTAATTTTGGCGGTCCTTGAACTCACCTTAGTTTGTTTCCATGTATAACTTTCTCCGACTTTCTAGGACGTGTTTTATGCCACTTCTTTTTTTGTCTCATTTTGTCCACCAAACTTTAAACGTTGTGCATGAATGCACAAAGGTGAGTTTTGTTGATGTTATTGACTTGTGTGGAGTGCTAATCTGACATATTTGGTCACTGCATGACTGCAAGCTAATCGATGCTAACATGCTATTTAGGCTAGCTATATGTACATATTGCATCATTATGCCTCATTTGTAGCTATATTTGAGGTAATTTAGTTTACTTTAAGTCATCTTAATTCAATTTATATCTCATGACACACTATCTGTATGTAATATGGCTTTTAATTTGTTGCGGCTCCAGACAGATTTGTTTTTGTATTTTTGGTCCAATGTGGCTCTTTCAACATTTTGGGTTGCCGACCCCTGCACTAGGCATTACATTTCTTGAAAACAGCAAACTTATACTAAAAACTAATTTATTGTTCTTAACGGAAAGGCAACAAGGCAAGCGCTTGTTACTCTCGGGGTCTCCTAGCCGCTCAGGCAAATCATATGGTCTAAAAATGCATTTTTCCATCGATAACATGACATCATCGCGCCAAGTGCGTGCTCTTTCAGTCAATTAGTGCGCATATATACAGCCCGGCCCCTGGCCAAAAAATGTTTAATTGTAATTTTGAAGAATTCATCTGAATGTGCATGAACTATTTCTGTTCAAAATTGTTAGAAATGTCACATGTTAAATGTTTAAATATTAACTGTCAGTTTACTGTACTGTGCCAACTGTACTACTATATGAGCAGTGTTGGGACTAACGCGTTACTAAGTAACGCGTTACTGTAACGCCGTTAGTTTCGGCGGTAACTAGTAATCTAACGCGTTATTTTTTTATGTACAGTAACTCAGTTACCGTTACTGCATGATGCGTTACTGCGTTATTTTACGTTATTTTTATGTAGTATCGGCTAGAAAGCACGCCTCCCCGCAGCGGAGACGTTCCTCCAGAGCCATACTTCGGGTGTAACAACCTTCACTTTACCCGGAAGAGGGTCTTTACAGCTGAGGGTGAATGACGAGCCCGGCGGTTTGTTGCAACTTTGTGACTTTATTGCACGCAGCCATCCACCAAGCTAGAGCACCTGCACGCACTCACTGTCGCCGCTCCCTCACCTCTCTCGCCCACTCACTCACTGACGTCACTCACCTCTCATGTTGTCATATCTTAAAGGGCCACACACACACACACACACACATACGCTACTCTCATAACAACTAACAAGACATCATGGCGAAGCCAGAAGTCGAGTTTTTTAACATGGAGACATTCTCAATACTTTTCTTTTGTCGAGCACAAAGAAAATAACATTTTAGTTAAATGTAAGTTGTGTCTTGGATCAAAGATCCTATCTACTTAGAGTTAAAGTTAAAGTGTCATTATGTTGCAGCTATTTAAAATAGTTTTGTCAATTTTTTCTGGCCTGAAATAAATTGGCCCTTTGAAACATATCTTTGTCTTTGTGTGTTGTATGTAGACCACATTGTTTGTGTGTTGTATGTAGACCACATTGTTTGTGTGTTGTATGTAGACCACATTGTTTGTGTGTTGTATGTAGACCACATTGTTTGTGTGTTGTATGTAGACCACATTGTTTGTGTGTTGTATGTAGACCACATTGTTTGTGTGTTGTATGTAGACCACATTGTTTGTGTGTTGTATGTAGATCACATTGTTTGTGTGTTGTATGTAGACCACATTGTTTGTGTGTTGTATGTAGACCACATTGTTTGTGTGTTGTATGTAGACCACATTGTTTGTGTGTTGTATGTAGACCATATTGTTTGTGTGTTGTATGTAGACCACATTGTTTGTGTGTTGTATGTAGACCACATTGTTTGTGTGTTGTATGTAGACCATATTGTTTGTGTGTTGTATGTAGACCACATTGTTTGTGTGTTGTATGTAGACCACATTGTTTGTGTGTTGTATGTAGACATCATTGTTTGTGTGTTGTATGTAGACCACATTGTTTATGTGTTGTATGTAGAGCACATTGTTTGTGTGTTGTATGTAGACCACATTGTTTGTGTGTTGTATGTAGACCACATTGTTTGTGTGTTGTATGTAGACCACATTGTTTGTGTGTTGTATGTAGACCACATTGTTTGTGTGTTGTATGTAGACCACCTTGTTTGTGTGTTGTATGTAGACCACATTGTTTGTGTGTTGTATGTAGACCACATTGTTTGTGTGTTGTATGTAGACCACATTGTTTGTGTGTTGTATGTAGACCACATTGTTTGTGTGTTGGATGTAGACCACATTGTTTGTGTGTTGTATGTAGACCACATTTTTGTGTGTTGTATGTAGACCACATTGTTTGTGTGTTGTATGTAGACCACATTGTTTGTGTGTTGTATGTAGACCACATTGTTTGTGTGTTGTATGTAGACCACATTGTTTGTGTGTTGTATGTAGACCACATTGTTTGTGTGTTGTATGTAGACCACATTGTTTGTGTGTTGTATGTAGACCACATTGTTTGTGTGTTGTATGTAGACCACATTGTCTGTGTGTTGTATGTAGAGCACATTGTTTGTGTGTTGTATGTAGACCACATTGTTTGTGTGTTGTATGTAGACCACATTGTTTGTGTGTTGTATGTAGACCACATTGTTTGTGTGTTGTATGTAGACCACATTGTTTGTGTGTTGCATGTAGACCACATTGTTTGTGTGTTGTATGTAGACCACATTGTTTGTGTGTTGTATGTAGACCACATTGTTTGTGTGTTGTATGTAGAGCACATTGTTTGTGTGTTGTATGTAGACCACATTGTTTGTGTGTTGTATGTAGACCACATTGTTTGTGTGTTGTATGTAGACCACATTGTTTGTGTGTTGTATGTAGACCACATTGTTTGTGTGTTGGATGTAGACCACATTGTTTGTGTGTTGTATGTAGACCACATTGGTTGTGTGTTGTATGTAGACCACATTGTTTGTGTGTTGTATGTAGACCACATTGTTTGTGTGTTGTATGTATACCACGTTGTTTGTGTGTTGTATGTAGACCACATTGTTTGTGTGTTGTATGTAGACCACATTGTTTGTGTGTTGTATGTAGACCACATTGTTTGTGTGTTGTATGTAGACCACATTGGTTGTGTGTTGTATGTAGACCACATTGTTTGTGTGTTGTATGTAGACCACATTGTTTGTGTGTTGTATGTAGAGCACATTGTTTGTGTGTTGTATGTAGACCACATTGTTTGTGTGTTGTATGTAGACCACATTGTTTGTGTGTTGTATGTAGACCACATTGTTTGTGTGTTGTATGTAGACCACATTGTTTGTGTGTTGTATGTAGACCACGTTGTTTGTGTGTTGTATGTAGACCACATTGTTTGTGTGTTGTATGTAGACCACATTGTTTCTGTGTTGTATGTAGACCACATTGTTTGTGTGTTGTATGTAGACCACATTGTTTGTGTGTTGTATGTAGACCACATTGTTTGTGTGTTGTATGTAGACCACATTGTTTGTGTGTTGTATGTAGAGCACATTGTTTGTGTGTTGTATGTAGAGCACATTGTTTGTGTGTTGTATGTAGAGCACATTGTTTGTGTGTTGTATGTAGACCACATTGTTTGTGTGTTGTATGTAGACCACATTGTTTGTGTGTTGTATGTAGACCACATTGTTTGTGTGTTGTATGTAGACCACATTGTTTGTGTGTTGTATGTAGACCACATTGTTTGTGTGTTGTATGTAGACCACATTGTTTGTGTGTTGGATGTAGACCACATTGTTTGTGTGTTGGATGTAGACCACATTGTTTGTGTGTTGTATGTAGACCACATTGTTTGTGTGTTGGATGTAGACCACATTGTTTGTGTGTTGGATGTAGACCACATTGTTTGTGTGTTGTATGTAGACCACATTGTTTGTGTGTTGTATGTAGACCACATTGTTTGTGTGTTGTATGTAGACCACATTGTTTGTGTGTTGTATGTAGACCACATTGTTTGTGTGTTGTATGTAGACCACATTGTTTGTGTGTTGTATGTAGACCACATTGTTTGCGTGTTGTATGTAGAGCACATTGTTTGCGTGTTGTATGTAGAGCACATTGTTTGTGTGTTGTATGTAGACCACATTGTTTGTGTGTTGTATGTAGACCACATTGTTTGTGTGTTGTATGTAGACCACATTGTTTGTGTGTTGTATGTAGACCACATTGTTTGTGTGTTGTATGTAGAGCACATTGTTTGTGTGTTGTATGTAGACCACATTGTTTGTGTGTTCAGTGATGCAAATGCATGTCAAGTTGATCAACAGATTGTATTATTGTCCAGTGCAATAACAGTACTGAAATGAAGGCTAAAAGGGCATTAATGGGAGCCTTAAAAAAAAGGGGGGGGGGGGGGAGAAGTAACTAAATAGTTACTTTTCACAGTAACGCATTACTTTTTGGTGTAAGTAACTGAGTTAGTAACTGAGTTACTTTTGAAATAAAGTAACTAGTAATTGGAACTAGTTACTGGTTTTCAGTAACTAACCCAACACTGTATATGAGTACGTATTTTCTATTGTTTCATTGAAAATAAAACAGCAAAGTCCATTTGGCTGTCGTCTGTTTTAATTATGAGACACAATTGTGTCAAAGTCATGATTTTTTTTTTTTCATGCTTGAAGTAAGAAATGATTACTTTAAAAAAGTAGTTTTATACTTGTGAGTGTTGATGACACAGCTTTGCAACAGTTGATATTCTAGTTTCAAGCATGTTTTACTCAATATAGGTCATCAAATCTCAGCAACAAGCTGTAATATCTTACTGAGATCATTTAGGAGCAAAACACTTAAAACAAGTAAAACACTCTAACATAAAGTCTGCTTAGTGAGAATAGTTATTTTATCAGACAGAAAATAAGCAAATATCACCCTTATTTGAGATATTTAATCTTACTTAAATTTCATTTTTTGCAGTGTAAACTATGGGGTTAAACTATGGAATTCTCTTTACAATGAGATACAAGATTGTAGAAATATATTCCAATTGAAAAAAAGATATAAAGACAGAACAATAAGATCATATGGACAGCCGTAAGTGTCTACATTTTGCCTATTTTTTGTCTGGTTTTGTATTTGTTTTGAATCATCCCGTGAGGTGTATATTACTTTTTTTGTTCGGTTTGTACTTCATGAAGTTTTGCACTTGTTGTTTTTTTTTGTGTGTCTTTTCTTTGTTTTCATTATATTTGGATGTATTTGTTTGGTTTCTATGCTTGTGAATCTGGGCTATCCATTAAGTAAGACTTCTTATTATGTTGAAGAGGACAGGAAATATAAGATTTTTATCATCCTGTTCCTTCTCAAGCATACACTGCAAAAACTGAAACTGAGATTTAATATCTCAAATAAGGGTGATATTTGCTTATTTTCTGTCTGATAAGATAACTATTCTCACTAAGCAGATTTTATGTTAGAGTGTTTTACTTCTTTTAAGTGTTTTGGTCCTAAATGATCTCAGTAAGATATTACAGCTTGTTGCTGAGATTTGATGACCTATATTGAGTAAAACATGCTTGAAACTAGAATATCAACTGTTGCAAAGCTGTGTCATCAACACTCACAAGTAGAAAACTACTTTTTTAAAGTAATCATTTCTTATTTCAAGCATGAAAAAAAAATCATGACTTTGACACAATTGTGTCTCATAATTAAAACAGATGACAGCCAAATGGACTTTGCTGTTTTATTTTCAATGACACAATAGAAAATACGTACTCATGTAGTAGTACAGTTGGCACAGTACAGTAAACTGACAGTTAATATTTAAACATTTAACACAGGGGTCCCCAAACTTTTTGACTCGGGGGCCGCATTGGGTTAAAACAATTTGGGCGAGGGCCGGGCTATATATATATATATATATATATATATATATATATATATATATATATATATATATATATATATATATATATATATATATATATATATATATATATATAATTATATATATATATATATATATATATATATATATATATATATATATATATATATATATATATATATATATATATATATATATATATAATATATATCTAATGTATACAGTATATATATATATATATATATATATATATATATATATATATATATATATACATATATACATATATATATATATATATATATATATATATATATATATATATATATATATATATATATATACATATAAACATATATATATATATATATATATATATATATATATATATATATATATATATATATATACATATATATATATATATACTGTATACATTAGATATATATTAGATATATATATATATATATATATATATATATAAATATATATATATATATATATATATATATATATATATATATATATATATATATATATATATATATATATATATATATATATATATATATATATATATATATATATATATATATATATTAGATATACATAGCACACTTTCCGTGCTCGCGATGATGTCACTTTATCGATGAAAAAATGCATTTTTAGAGAATACGATTTGCCTGAGCGGCTAGGAGACACCGTGAGTAGCAAGCGGTACAAAGTGGATAAGAAAAGACAGAATTTTTTTTTTATATATACTTGGGACTTCCCGCGGGCCTAATTTTGGACACTGGCGGGCCGGATCCGTCCCGCGGGCCGTAGTTTGGGGACCACTGATTTAACATGTGACATTTCTAACAATTTTGAACAGAAATAGTTCATGCACATTCAGGTAAATTCTTCAAAATTACTATTAAAAATTTTTTGGCCAGGGGCCGGGCTGTATATATGCGCACTAATCGACTGAAAGAGCACGCACTTGGCGCGATGATGTCATGTTATCCATGGAAAAATGCATTTTTAGACCATATGATTTGCCTGAGCGGCTAGGAGACCCCGAGAGTAACAAGCGGTTGCCTTGTTGCCTTTCCATTAAGAACAATAAACTAGTTTTTAGTATAAGTTTGCTGGTTTCAAGAAATGTAATGCCGAGCGCATATCATTATGTCAAGATAATGGCACGAGCATTTACTTACTTTAAGAACATTTTTCAACATATTGAGCAAAAAGGTCTCTTTTATTTTTCTACCAAGAAAAATGCACTTGTTTTTAGTGAGAATATACTTATTTTAAGGTATTTTTTGGGTTCATTGAGGTTAGCCAAATTTTCTTGTTCTATTGGCAGATAATTTTGCTTAGTCCAAGTAAAATACCCCTCATTTTTGTATTTTTTTTTCTTGTTTTTGAACACTGACTTTTTGCAGTTTAGGTGTGTAAAAATGTGTTTAGTTGCTAAAGTTTAGTTGTCTATTGATCAAAAATGCAAATCAATGAAGGAGATAAATAAAAAAATTAAAAATAAATAAAAATGAATGAAAGACTTGTCCATGGTGTACCCCGCCTTCCGCCCGATTGTAGCTGAGATAGGCTCCAGCGCCCCCCTTGACCCCGAAGGGAATAAGCGGTAGAAAATGGATGGATGGATGGAAAGTTAACAAATCCGTCCCCACGCCTCATTTGCATTGCATCGTGTTGGTCGTTTAACAACTTTTGGCTGCTTCGAGGCACCTCCTGTCAATCATGCTGCACCTGATGCCCTTGCAAAAAAAAAAGGGGGCAGGACCAAGAGAGGACCAAGGGGGCGGGTGGTGGGGTGTGGAGTGTGGGGGTGAGGAGGCGTTGGTGGCCGGCCCCTTGACAACTTTCCCCACTGGTGATTTCCACAGTGACTATCCTCCTTTTGGGCTCCTGTCCAACCTCCTCAAGAAAGCCTTCAGCTTTTTTTTTCCACCACTATCTCCACCATCAGTGTGGAGCTGGGCTTGCTTGGAGGAGGGGAGCCTGGTCTGCTGCTGAAGGTCTGAAGGTTCCAGTCAGGCCCCACCAGACGCATCGTGATTCTTCCCCCACATGGAGCTGTAGTGCCAACGCCACACACTTTTGCTGCTGCTGTCCGGGATTGTGGGAAAGGCAAGAAGCTTCTTTTTTCCCTCTATTTATTTTTGCCCAAGGGCGCATCCGAGCCGACGATCACCATGGAAACGCAGAGGCGGCCCGTCAGGTGGAGGACGAAAAGGTGGCTTTGGGATTCCGCTCTCGCCGCCGTCCTCGTTTTACTTCTGCAAGCTGTCTCCATCCGAGCAGGTAGGAACATTCAACATTCAAGATGATTTATTGTCAATTCTTAACAAGACACATAAGAACTGAAAAGAACATTTTCGGCACAGTCCCACCAAGAGCAGACATAGGGAGACAAGACGAGACCGCCGACGGGGCAGTCATTTTTACGGCGCTCCTTAAAAAAGGTGGGAAAAAGGTGATATTGGGAAAAGGGGGGAAGAGTAAAAAAATATCAGTCAAAGGCTGGACCCTCGGGAGGGGATCCAGACTGAGTCCAAGGGAAAAAAATCATTTGCAATGCACATATAAACACGTTACATTTAGGGATGTCCGATAATGGCTTTTTGCCGATATTCGATATTCTGATATTGTCCAACTCTTTAATTACCGATACCGATATCAACCGATATATGCAGTCGTGGAATTAACACATTATTATGCCTAATTTGGAAAACCAGGTATGGTGAAGATAAGGTACTTTTTTTATTGGGCGGCATAGCTCGGTTGGTAGAGTGGCCGGGCCAGCAACTTGAGGGTTCCAGGTTCGATTCCCGCTTTCGCCATCCTAGTCTCTGCCGTTGTGTCCTTGGGCAAGACACTTTACCCACATGCTCCCAGTGCCACCCACACTGGTTTAAATGTAACTTAGATATTGGGTTTCACTATGTAAAGCGCTTTAAGTCACTAGAGAAAAGCGCTATATAAATATAATTCACTTCACTTCACTTTAAAAATGAGTAAAATAAGATAAATAAATTAAAAACATTTTCTTGAATAAAAAAGAAAGTACAACAATATAAAAACAGGTACATAAAACTAGTAATGAATGAAAATTAGTAAAATTAACTGTTAAAGGTTAGTACTATTAGTGGACCAGCAGCACGCACAATCATGTGTGCTTACGGACTGTATTCCTTGCAGACTGTATTGATATATATTGATATATAATGTAGGAACCAGAATATTGATAACAGAAAGAAACAACCCTTTTGTGTGAATGAGTGTAAATGGGGGAGGGAGGTTTTTTTGGGTTGGTGCACTAATTGTAAGTGTATCTTGTGTTTTTTATGTTGATTTAATTTTTTAAAAAATTAAAAAAAAAAAAAAACGATACCGATAATAAAAAAAACAATACCGATAATTTCCGATATTACATTTTAACGCATATATCGGCATCTCTAGTTACATTTAATCACAACAAACTCGCAACAGAACATGGCATCTGTACTACAACTCCAGCTTAGCAATCACCTGGCAACCCAAGTGTGACAAAACTATCTTAATTAACATACATATTGTGTGTAAAAAATAGTGTAAGTCTTGCACCTGACTTTCAACCCCTGCACGTGTCCACACGCCCCACTGACCTTTCCTCAAACCACTTTTATGACTTTAAAGCAGGTCAGACTGGCAGCGATTAAAGGTTCCGACCCCCCAAAAAATGCCATATTTAGGCGTGGTCGCGTGAGGCGAGCGCTGATAGGTCCCGCTGCTTGTTGTTGGCAGAGCTCGGTGCACTCGTGTGCTTTCTTCTCATTCTTGTTGGCCAAGTTGTCATGAAAAAAAAAAAGTTTTGGGTCAAGTTCTCCACTTGGGGATTCTAAAGGCTGCGCTGCCAAAAGTTCAGTGTTCAAAAAGAAGGAGAAAAAATACAAAAAATGAGGGGTATTTTATTTGAACTAACTGGCTTGTCAAGACTTTCCAAAACAAGTAAAATTAGCTAACCTCAATGAACCCCAAAATACCTTAAAATAAGTATATTCTCACTAATAACAAGTGCACTTTTCTTGGTAGAAAAAAAACCCTTTTTGCTCAATATGTTGAAAAATATTCTTAAATGAAGTAAATGCTAGTGCCATTATTTTGACATAATGATATGCACTCGGCATCATGATTTTTTTTTTCCTGCTTGAAGTAAGAAATTATTACTTTAAAAAAGTAGTTCTATACTTGTGAGAGTTAATCTTAAGGTCCACCTGATTTTTTAGGGACCGCAATGTCCCTTTGGGACAGAGGACCCTATTGTAATTGTAAGGTTTTATTATTATTATTATTCTTTATTATACCGCCGCCTCTTTGAGCTGTAATTTGACCCCCTTAACATGCTTCAAAACTCACCATATTTTGCGATCTAATCAAAAAACCTAGCCCCAAAACTCAAAATTGCGCTCTAGCGCCCCCTAGGAAGAAAACACAGACAAAACTGCCTGTAGCTCCCACTAGGAATGTCGGAGAGACATGAAACAAAAACCTCTATGTAGGTCTCACTTAGACCTAGCTTTAATACACTGACATCCTTCAGCAAAAATTAACGGGAAGTTTGCAATTTCCCCTTCAAAACAAAAGTTTTGTAAAAACAGTCACTTTTGCCTCTTTGAGCTATAATTTGACCCCCTTAACGTGCTTCGAAACTCACCAAACTGGACACACACATCAGGAGTGGCGAAAATTGCGGTCTAATAAGAAACCTAGCCCCAAAACTCAAAATTGCGCTCTAGCGCCCCCTAGGAAGAAAACACAGACAAAACTGCCTGTAACTCCCACTAGGAATGTCGGAGAGACATGAAACAAAAACCTCTATGTAGGTCTCACTTAGACCTAGATTTAATACACTGACATCCTTCAGCAAAAATTAACAGGAAGTTTGCAATTTCCCCTTCAAAACAAAAGTTTTGTAAAAACAGTCACTTTTGCCTCTTTGAGCTATAATTTGACCCCCTTAACGTGCTTCGAAACTCACCAAACTGGACACACACATCAGGAGTGGCGAAAATTGCGGTCTAATAAGAAACCCAACCCCAAAACTCAAAATTGCGCTCTAGTGCCCCCTAGGAAGAAAACACAGACAAAACTGCTCCTAGGAAGAAAACACAGACAAACAGACAAAACTGCCTGTAACTTCCAGTAGGAATGTCGTAGAGACATGAAACAAAAACCTCTATGTAGGTCTCACTTAGACCTACATTTCATATTTTGACAACCCCCAGCTAAAATCAACAGGAAGTTTGCAATCCCCCCTTCAAAACAAAAGTTTTGTAAAAACCGGTCACCTTTATTCTAAAATTATCTCCTCTGAGCGCGTTTGTCGTGTCGGCTTCAAATTAGCACAGGAAAGAGATTGAACCCTTGTTTTATTTATCTTTGCTATTTGGGCTTATTGGACCCTAATTAGAATAAAAACTAAGAATAATCTTTTTATATGATGTACTTAGTCCATAAGTACACAAACGTGTACTTCATGTTTAGTGACATGCTAATTCTTATTTTTACACTTTTTTTTTCCAAATTCCATTGTATGTTATACTTTTCTGACACCACCAGGTGGCAGTGTAAGTGTCCACATAAGTGGCCATAAGACCCCAATTCAGTAGTGTACACAATTTTGGAAATAAGAACTAAAAGGTGCTGTCCACACATGTGGCCACTATGCCTTTGGAGTAAATGACACAGCTTTGCATCAGTTGATATTCTAGTTTCAAGCATGTTTTACTCAATATAGGTCATACAATCTCAGCAATAAACTGCAATATCTTACTGAGATCATTTAGGACCAAAACACTTAAAACAAGTAAAACACTCTGCTTAGTGAGAATAATTATCTTATCAGACAGAAAATAAGCAAATATCACCCTTATTTGAGATATTTCATCTTATTTAGATTTCAGTTTTTGCAGTGTGGTACAGATCAAAAGAAAAATGTGACTCTGCGGTTCCGTTAGCGTTAGGGCCAAGGATCGCGCTGTAAAGAACATAAACATAAACAAAGGACTTAATTGGGCAGCTGATGCGTTGGTACCTCGGCAAGATGATGGCCGAAGCAATTTTCTCAATAGATATAATCCATCCATCCATTTTATACCGCTATCAAATTCATCTGAACAAAAACTAAATATGAACAAAAACACATTTTATAGCGAATAATGATAGTTTTACATGCAGAGAACCATGTAAATTACATTGAAATGACTCTTGGGGATGAATTCAATAGTGTTTCTCACCTTTTTTTATCAAAGTGCTATCACCACCAACTGTCTTTGACCCCATGGTGGAATATTTTGCAGTCTTGATTAAAAACAAAAAAAAAGGTATAAACACCGAGTCACCAATGCATGGGAGTCATTGTGGGACACTCGATAACGCAGACGATACGAGGACACACGGATTCGTTTGACCGTGTGATAACCGAGGCGGACTACCTTGGTTTTCCGTCAAAAACCAAGGTAGTCCTGTATTCTGATATTCTAGCCAGCTTAGGTTTCACCAGAAGCTTGTAAAATATACTTTTAAAGAGCACCATTGTCACACAAACACACACAAACAGAGCACTTTCACTGAATTTTCTCTTACCTATTTTTGTATATCGCCTGATATTTCTAGGATTTTAACACCGCTCCATGTCTGTGTAGAGTTCACATTTGCGCTCAGGACCAGACTTCACTTGCAAGCGGGCCGAGACGCCATCTCTTTTTTAGGGACCGATGTCCCTTTGGGACAGAGTACCCTATTGTATTTCTAGCGTTTTATTATTATACCGCTATGAGCTGTAATTTGACCCCCTTAACATGCTTCAAAACTCACCAAATTGGACACACACATCAGGACTGGCAAAAATTGCGATCTAATCAAAAAACAAAACCCCAAAACTCAAAATTGCGTTTTAGCGCCCCCTAGGAAGAAAACACAGACAAAACTGCCTCTAACTCTCAGTATGAATGTCATAGAGACATGAAACAAAAACCTCTATGTAGGTTTCACTTAGACCTATATTTCATACACTGACAACCCCCAGCAAAAATCAACAGGAAGTTTGCAATTCCCCCTTCAAAACAAAAGTTGAGTAAAAACAGTCACCTTTTTTCAAACATTATCTCCTCTGAGCACGTTTGTCGTGTCGGCTTCAAATTAGCACAGGAGAGAGATTGAACCCTTCTGATTAAAAGTTGATGAAAGAGTTTTAATTACTGCTCCGGTTTGGGTTTTATGAGCCCTCAAAGTCGGTCCCATCCATCGCTCCTTGCAGCTTTAATTTTTGTTTGTTCTTATTCGAATTGTCTAGGGCAGGCCTGGGCAATTATTTTGACCTTGGGGCCACATTTAGAGAAAAAAATGTGTCTGGGGGCCGGTATATCTATATTTAGGAACACTAATACAAAACCTCACAATAATGTCTGATTGAATGCTTAAAAATGTTATGACACACCGCCTTAAAAAATGTAATGGAATTTTTACATTTTTCTATAAACGATAAAACACTGAATATTGACAAAATAGGAACGTCACACCCCCTTTCGATCGACATATTTTACAATCAAGTGAAACGCAACAAACAGTGAAATATTGAGAGCTTCCAAGTAGCCTTTAGCTGCAGCTACATGTAGAGGAGTGGTTTTTCCTTGCCCGTATGTGGGCTTTGTACCGAAGATGTCGTTGTGGCTTGTGCAGCCCTTTGAGACACTTGTGATTTAGGGCTATATAAATAAACATTGATTGATTGATTGATTGAAATATGAACGCGAAGGGGAAAAAATAAATCCACCTACAATCTGATATATCTGATATTTGCTAAATTTCCCCCAGGGATCAATAAAGTACTTTCTATTCTATTCTATTCTATTCTATTCTATTCTATATATCACTAAGCTTTAGAACTTTGTTGTGAAAATCTCCTTCCGCGTCTGTGGAAACGCTTCCCGCCCACACTGCTTGGTGCCTCGTCTTAGCTGCTGTGACGTAGATTACCATAGTAAAAAATTAGATTACCATAGTAACTAGTATATCATCCATAAGCGCAGATTCCAACCATTGAAATACTTTGTATAGTTGAAGACTTACGGTCATTAGAAAACATGACTGCACATCATATCGGCAGCTACACTTTCCATCTTAAAGATCTAAAAAAAATATTTGGGAATGTCTGGCGGGCCAGATTGAAAAGCTCAACAGGCCGCATGTGGCCCCCGGGCCTTAATTTGCCCAGGTCTGGTCTAGGGGGAACAAGACATACAGTAATATCTTAGTTTAAATAGAACAAAACGTGATAAAAAGAAAGAAATACATTTATATCTTGGTTAAAAAAAATAAAAATAAAAACTTTTTTCAACCTTCCAGTACGTCAATCAAAAAATGCAAGTATTATTATTTGTTCCTCTAAATAAAGTGACTCCATCACTCAAGTGGTCCACTTTTGCAGCATTACATTTTAAACCAAAAAGCAAACACTACAAGTGTGAATTGGTTTCCTAAGTGGAAAACCAGGGTTTTTTTTTTTTTTTCCCTGGAATAATGAGAAAAACGTGTCAGTTGTGCCTGTTAGTTTAATTTACTTGTATCCCTTCAGCATTGTGTGTGAATATGACATTTAAATCCAGCCATACTTGTTATTTAACAGCCCAGAAAATAGTCTGATTCAACCCTTTTGGACATCAGAGAGAGAGAGAAGCTTGATGGAATCCACATCCTGGCTTGAAGGATATCTTTTCCATCTTTCCACATTATCCCCCCCCCCCCCCCCCCCCCCCTCCCCAAAAGATCCGAAAAAGAGGGCGTCGATGGAAAAAAGAAAAAAGAGAATGTGGAGTATTTTGACTGCTTTGAAAAAAAGAAACATATGTGGGTCACATTAACTTTGAATTATAATTCCTTTGTCTGTGCGAACTATAGCCATGGAATATAAAAGTACTGTCGACGTTACGCTTTTTTTTTTTTTTTAGCTCCTAAACAAAATAGTCTCTGTTAAGAGTCTTTTATTTTGTGCACCCATCAAAGTGCAGCTTCCTGTCCCTCTGATTGAGTTGCAAGCTCACCATAATTGCCAGATATGCAAACATTTGCGAGGTCCCAAGAGAGGCGGGGACTTTAATTGATGCCATTGCTGCCAGACCTTGTTAGGACCTCAAAGACGTCCCGGGAAAAAAAAAGAAAGAAAGCTCTCCGTCTTAATCACTCATCAAACAGATTGTGTTCTTTGTTTAAAAATAGAACAAGTACACTCTGAAAATGTACAAATCATAATGGTTTTTTTACACTTACCGTATTTTTCGGACTATAAGTCGCAGTTTTTTTCATAGTTTGGCCGGGGGTGCGACTTATACTCAGGAGCGACTTATGTGTGAAATTATTTACACATTACCGTAAAATATCAAATAATATTATTTAGCTCATTCACGTAAGAGACTAGACGCGATGAATACATTTTATTTAGAAAAAAATAACATTGTTTTGGTGGGCTATTAGCCATTGTATTCCCCTTGAATAAAATGGCTTTCTAATGTTGTGTCAAAATAATATTTTAAAAATATCCGCGATAAATAGACATAAAACGATGAATACATTTTATTTAGAAAAAAATAACAATGTTTTAGTGGGCTACTAGCCATGTTATTCCCCTTAAATAAAATGGCTTTTAAATGTTGTGTCAAAATAATATTTAAAAAATATCCGCGATAAATAGACACAACACGATGAATACATTTTATTTAGAAAAAAATAACATTGTTTTGGTGGGCTACTAACCATTGTATTCCCCTTGAATAAAATGGCTTTCTAATGTTGTGTCAAAATAATATTTAAAAAATATCCGCGATAAATAGACACAACACGATGAATACATTTTATTTAGAAAAAAATAACAATGTTTTAGTGGGCTACTGGCCATTTTATTCCCCTTAAATAAAATGTTTTTTAAATGTTGTGTCAAAATAATATTTAAAAAATATCTGCGATAAATAGACATAAAACGATGAATACATTTTATTTAGAAACAAATAACAATGTTTTAGTGGGCTACTAGCCATTTTATTCCCCTTAAATAAAATGGCTTTTAAATGTTGTGTCAAAATAATATTTAAAAATATATCCGTGATAAATAGACACAACACGATGAATACATATTATTTAGAAAAAAATAACATTGTTTTGGTGGGCTACTAGCCATTTTATTCCCCTTGAATAAAATGGCTTTTAAATGTTGTGTCAAAATAATATTTAAAAATATATCCGTGATAAATAGACACAACACGATGAATACATTTTATTTAGAAAAAAATAACATTGTTTTGGTGGGCTACTAGCCATTTTATTCCCCTTGAATAAAATGGCTCTTAAATGTTGTGTCAAAATAATATTTAAAAAATATCCGTGATAAATAGACACAACACGATGAATACATTTTATTTAGAAAAAAATAGCATTGTTTTGGTGGGCTACTAGCCATTGTATTCCCCTTGAATAAAATGGCTTTTTAATGTTGCGTCAAAATAATATTTAAAAAATATCCGTGATAAATAGACACAACACGATGAATACATTTTATTTAGAAAAAAATAACATTGTTTTGGTGGGCTACTAGCCATTTTATTCCCTTTGAAAAAAATGGCTTTTTATTGTTGTCTCAAAATAATATTTAAAAAATATCCGCGATAAATAGACACAACACGATGAATACATTTTATTTAGAAAAAAATAGCATTGTTTTGGTGGACTACTAGCCATTGTATTCCCCTTGAATAAAATGGCTTTTTAATGTTGTGTCAAAATAATATTTAAAAAATATCCGCGATAAATAGACATAAAACGATGAATACATTTTATTTAGAAACAAATAACAATGTTTTAGTGGGCTACTGGCCATTTTATTCCCCTTGAATAAAATGGCTTTTAAATGTTGTGTCAAAATAATATTTAAAAAATATCCTTGATAAATAGTCATAACGTGATGAATACAATTTATTTAGAAAAAAAATAACATTGTGGTTTTGGTGGGAACCAGCCATTTTATTCCCCTTGAATAAAATGGCTTTTTAATGTTGTGTCAAAATAATATTTAAAAAATATCCGCGATAAATAGACACAACACCATGAATACATTTTATTTAGAAAAAAATAACATTGTTTTGGTGGTCTACTAGCCATTTTATTCCCCTTGAATAAAATGGCTTTTAAATGTTGTGTCAAAATAATATTTAAAAAAATATCCGTGATAAATAGTCATAACGCGATGTCACTCCTAATCGGATTTAGCGATTAGGAGTGACAGATTGTTTGGTAAACGTATAGCATGTTCTATATGTTACAGTTATTTGAATGTCTCTTACCATAATATGTTACGTTAACATACCAGGCACGTTCTCAGTTGGTTATTTATGCCTCATATAACGTACACTTATTCAGCCTGTTGTTCACTATTCTTTATTTATTTTAAATTGCCTTTCAAATGTCTATTCTTGGTGTTGGGTGTTATCAAATAAATTTCCCCAAGAATGCGACTTATACTCCAGTGCGACATATATATGTTTTTTTCCTTCTTTATTATGCATTTTCGGCCAGTGTGGCTTATACTCCGGTGCGACTTATACTCCGAAAAATACGGTACATGTTGCAGTTAATAGTATTCTATCTTTATTTGTCGTTTTTGTATACTTTCTGAATAAATGATGTGATAATGTTCATCAGTCAACTCATTGGTGTTAATTTTCATTCCATCAAGATAAATTACAGGATGTTATTTATGTAGCTTGATCATTTTCCTCGACTGATGTGGTTTATTTTGTACATATGTAGCATCATCTACAAAGATACAAAGAATTGATATTGCGACATCCAGTGGACACATTTAGAACAGCTGTTTCTTTCATTCAATAATTTCAGGTACATTTTTATACTTAGCAAACTCAACCCGCGGGCCGGATAAAACCTGTCCGCCGTACGTTTGACACCCCTGCCTTAAATGATGTGAACGTTCTTTCTAGTCTCTGCACGCACCCGAGTGGCTGTGTTTCTCATCATGATGTCAGTAGCTTGGTGCTGACACGCGCTGACCAATGAGCTGTTAATGACCTACAAACACTCCATTAAATTTGCCCAGTCATGATTATAGTTGATTATCTATGAACAATGAGCTGCAGGATGTGTTTTTTCTTTTTTTTTTCTGGGGGGGATTTGCCGTGGAAAGAAAAAGGAGAGTGGGGGGGGTGTATTGGGGTTGGGGGTGGGTGTCCTTAGCAATTTGGCACATCTGGAATATATGAGGCCTTGAGGCATGCAGTAATGCAGAAAGGTATTCTCATAAGGTTTTTTTTTATTTATCAAGAAGCAAAAGCTCTCTGCTAGTTTACCATCAAAACCACAATGTTATTTTTTTCTAAATAAAATGTATTCATCGTGTTGTGTCTATTTATCACGGATATTTTTTAAATATTATTTTGACACATTTAAAAGCCATTTTATTCAAGGGGAATAAAAGGGCTAGTAGCCCACCAAAACAATGTTATTTTTTTCTAAATAAAATATATTCATCACGTTATGACTATTTATCATGGATATTTTTTAAATATTATTTTGACACAACATTTAAGAGCCATTTTATTCAAGGGAAATAAAATGGCAAGTAGCCCACCAAAACCACAATGTTATTTTTTTCTAAATAAAATGTATTCATCACGTTATGTCTATTTATCACGGATATTTTTTTTTATATTATTTTGACACAACATTTAAAAGCCATTTTATTTTAGGGGAATAAAATGGCTAGTAGCCCACCAAAACAATTGTATTTTTTTCTAAATAAAATGTATTCATCACATTATGACTATTTATCATGGATATTTTTTAAATATTATTTTGACACAACATTTAAAATACATTTTATTCAAGGGTAATAAAATGGCTAGTAGCCCACCAAAACAATGTTATTTTTTTCTAAATAAAATATATTCATCACGTTATGACTATTTATCACAGATATTTTTTTATATTATTTTGACACAACATTTAAAAGCCATTTTATTCACGGGGAATAAAATGGCTAGTTGCCCACCAAAACAATGTTATTTTTTTCTAAATAAAATGTATTCATTGTGTTGTGTTATTTATCACGGATATTTTTTAAATATTATTTTGACACAACATTTAAAAGCCATTTTATTTTAGGGGAATAAAATGGCTAGTAGCCCACCAAAACAATTGTATTTTTTTCTAAATAAAATGTATTCATCACGTTATGACTATTTATCATGGATATTTTTTAAATATTATTTTGACACAACATTTAAAAGCCATTTTATTCAAGGGTAATAAAATGGGTAGTAGCCCACCAAAACAATGTTATTTTTTTCTAAATAAAATGTATTCATTGTGTTGTGTTATTTATCACGGATATTTTTTTAATATTATTTTGACACAATATTTAAAAGCCATTTTATTCAAGTGGAATAAAATGGCTAGTTGGCCACCAAAACCCAAATGTTATTTTTCTCTAAATAAAATGTATTCATCGTGTTATGACTATTTATCACAGATATTTTTTAAATATTATTTTGACACAACATTTAAAAGCCATTTTATTCAAGGGGAATAATATGGCTAGTAGCCCACCAAAACAATGTTATTTTTTTCTAAATAAAATGTATTCATTGTGTTGTGTCTATTTATCACAGATATTTTTTAAATATTATTTCGACACAACATTTAAAATACATTTTATTCAAGGGGAATAAAATGGCTAGTAGCCCACCAAAACAATGTTATTTTTTTCTAAATAAAATGTATTAATCGTGTTGTGTCTATTTATTACAGATATTTTTTTTTAAATATTATTTTGACACAACATTTAAAAGCCATTTTATTCAAGGGGAATAAAATGGCTAGTTGCCCACCAAAACAATGTTATTTTTTTCTAAATAAAATGTATTCATTGCGTTGTGTGTATTTATCACGGATATTTTTTTAATATTATTTTGACACAACATTTAAAAGCCATTTCATTCAAGGGGAATAAAATGGCTAGTAGCCCACCAAAACAATGTTATTTTTTTCTAAATAAAATGTATTAATTGTGTTGTGTCTATTTATCACGGATATTTTTTTTATATTATTCTGACACAACATTTACAAGCCATTTTACCAAAACAGTGTTATTTTTTCTAAATAAAATGTATTCATCATGTTGCGTCTATTTATCACGGATATTTTTTTAATATTATTTTGACACAACATTTAAAAGCCATTTTATTCAAAGGGAATAAAATGGCTAGTCGCCCTCCAAAACCACAATGTTATTATTTTAAAAATAAAATATATTCATCGTGTTGTGTCTATTTATCACGGATATTTTTTTAATATGATTTTGACACAACATTTAAAAGACATTTTATTCAAGGGGAATAACGGGATAAACAGATCATCACACTCAGGGGTCCTTCCAGTAAATGGAAGGACACCCACTTAAAAAAGTACGCCGTCTTCAATCCGATTCTCGACTTATTTTGCTATTTTTCAGCTGAAAGATGAAGTAGCAGCAGAAAGAGAAGTCGGGTCCATCCTAGTTTAGTCTGGTGTATGTTTTACTTGGGGGGGTTGTAGGGAGTGGTGCCAGTTCCATAATAGCTTCAGCATGTGGACTTCCAAGATCCAGCAGAAGACTCTCCGCCCCCCTTCAGGAACAGCCACCCAACAGGAACAGCACGATCAGCAATTCCTCGGCTTCATGTGCCGTCAGCTTCAGCTGGGAAAAAGTGGAAATATTTAGCGGCGGATGTTTTTTTTGCTTTTTTTTTTTTTTACGACCTCAGACATCATTGGCAACTGTAACTTGACACCCATTATGATTCTGTGATTGGATATTTACTATCTTATTTTATATCATGTAGTCCTGATGCAGTCTAAAAGTTTTAATTTGCTTCCTTCTCACTAAAGAGACAAATATCGGTATTAGTATAGTATCGCAATACTAATGAATCATATTCCGTACTATACCGCCACTGAAAAGTACCGCCAAACGCCATTGGCGGATCTACACCTAACATCCACTGTAATGATACCAAGTACAGGAGGGTATCTCGTCGATACTACTATGATTACGTCAATGGTTTTTGGCATCACCACATCTTCTTTTGTTTAAAAAAAATATATATTATGTTTGTAAACTCAGGAAATATTTCCCTGGACACACGAGGACTTAGTGAAGTGAAGTGAATTACATTTATATAGCGCTTTTCTCTAGTGACTCAAAGCGCTTTACATAGTGAAACCCAATATCTAAGTTACATTTAAGCCAGTGTGGGTGGTACTGGGAGCAGGTGGGTAGAGTGTCTTGCCCAAGGACACAACGGCATTGACTAGGATGGTGAAAGCGGGATCGAACCTGGAACCCTCAAGTTGCCACTCTACCAACCGAGCTATGCCACCCCAATGACCAATGTATGATCCTGTAACGACTTGGTATCGGATTGATACCCAAATTCGTGGTATCATCCAAAACTAATGTAAAGCATCCAAAAAGAAGAATAAGTGATTATTACATTTTAACAGAAGTGTAGATAGAACATGTTAAAAGAGAAAGTAAGCAGATATTAACAATAAATGAACAAGTAGATGAATAATTAATTTTTTACCACTTGTCCTTAATAATTTAGACAAAATAATACAATGATAAATGACACAATATGTTACTGCATATGTCAGCAGCTAAATTAGGAGCCTTTGTTTGTTTACTTACTACTAAAAGACAAGTTGTCTTGTATGTTAACTCTTTTATTTAAGGACAAACTTGCAATAATAAACATATGTTTAATGTACCCTAAGATTTTTTTGTTAAAATAAAGCCAATAATGCAATTTTTTGTGGTCTCCTTTATTTAGAAAAGTACCAAAAAGTACCGAAAAGTATCAAAATAAATACCAAAATATTGGTATCGGGACAACACTACATTGTAGCAAGCAGCAGTTTTCTGCAGTCAGCAGCACGTGCTCTAACAAGAACGAGGCAGTAAACATCCTGTACGGTGTCGGTGAGATCAGCGGAAGTGGCGATATTGTAGCATGGGAGGCCTCGGTTTTTGTAACGTTTAAAGTTCTTTTCTCGCATTGAAGTATGTAAGTTATAAAAAACGACGACATGTCAGGTTCAAACACTGATGACATCTATTAAAGAGACAAGAAGCAAGGAATCATGCAGAGACAAGAGCTACATTTTGCTCAATTGAGGAGAGACGTGTTTTGGGCTGTATTCTAGTTAGAGATCCAAACTACGTTCTGAAAGTCCAGCCCACGTGCTTCCTCTATTTATTTGGAAGGTCTCTGGTCACATCACTGAAGCTGTCGCTGAGGGAAGGGGGGTAATCTCAACAGCTCCAGTTAGACACAATATATGACTATTAATAAAATGCAAATGTGTTGACGCTGGTGATATCGCCCCGTCTCTGCTTTGTCTGCGTCCCGGTACTCGATGTTCGGCCTTGGCAGTCAGCAGGCCGAGTCTGGACACAACACTGATACGAGACGACTTGCAATCTTTTGGATTGCCAGCTTTGCACAGATAGAAAAATACAGCTTCAGCGCAATTGATAATAACTATAGCAACGGCCCTTAAGCATAAAGTTCTGTGATAATATATATATTCTAACAGACATGAATGTTAATGTAATATGAATATAGCCGTAAAACTTCAATAACATGTTTGCTTGAATCAAATTAAGAATAGACTACCAACACCCTTCTGTCAAAAATACAAAATGGTTCGTTCCACATGGATAGCAGCAAACCCAGCATGAAACACTTCACTCAACACACACGTCATAAACCCATCAAAGATCACCTTTAAGCACAGAATATTAATGTTGACAATAATATCGTTTATCAACAAGAATTTGTGGGACAATATAGTGCCAGAAAAATGTGTTCTTGGCCCAGGCCTAGTCACACTCATAGATCTTAGATAGATCATGAAGTCTTGTTGGCAACAAGCCTCCACTCCATAACATAATTCCTAACATGTGGTACTAGAACAATGATAGGGACGGGGGAACACTAACTATGACTCAAACTCCTTCATTATTAAATAATTGTTCTATTGACTTTTGTATCCAGAATTGCACCAAACAGTTTTTGCTTTGAAAAAGTTAGTTCTGTGGTCTGTTTGTGTAGGATAGGATAGGACAGGACTTTATTGTCATTGCACAAGTACAACAAAACTATGTTTTCAGCACAAACCCGTTCAAGATTAGACAATCAAACAGTGTACAGGGTTACAGATCAGGAACGCTGATGGGTCGCCAAAGGCGCCCCGTAAAAGATAAGAAAAAGGTAAAACGCTGGGGAAGAAGATGAGTAAAAAAATACAATCTAGACTGGGCTCCTAAGGGGGCCTAGTCTGGAGTGGGGGAAAAAACCTCCATGCAATGCACACATAAACACGTTACATTTAATCACGACAACTCGCAACAGAGGGGCGGGGAGTTGGGACCCTGGAGGTCAACTGCTGCTATGAAGCGCTGCCAGCCGTCCATCACCCCGAGGGGAAACAAGCGGTGGTGAAGGCGTGGGGTGGGGGAGGGAGGTGTAATCCCGCTAACTAGCTAACAAACAGCTTTAGATGGTGATACGTTATTTTTCGCAAAAATTGTATCTGTCTGTATGTTAGCTAGCAGTTTCTATTTGTATGTTAGCTAGCACGATCTGTCCGTATCTTAGCCGGCACTATCTGTCTGTACGTTAGCTAGCACAATCTGTCCGTATGTTGGCAAACAGCATCTGTTCATATGTTACCTAGCGGTATCTGTCCGTATGTTAGCTAGCAGTATCCATAGATATAACTTGATATGTCTATATGGCGCCCCACCTTAGTCGTCGGGCATTTTCCATTTATTGTAATGCAGTGGCGGGCCGTGCGTTTCCCACCTAGGCCTTCAGCGATGTCCGACTTCAATGATTATCTCTCAAAATACCATCAATTATGTCACCACATGACCATTGCTGGAGAAATACTATACAGGCACACATTTACAGTGTACAAAACGGGTTATTTTCCGCACTGCAAAAAGTCAGTGTTCAGAAACAAGAAAAAATATACAAAAATTAGGGGTATTTTACTTGAACTAAGCAAAATTATCTGCCAATAGAACAAGAAAATTTGGCTTGTCAAGACTTTCCAAAACAAGTAAAATTAGCTAACCTCAATGAACCCAAAAATACCTAAAATAAGTATACACTATTGTTCAAAAGTTTGGGGTCACATTGAAATGTCCTTATTTTTGAAGGAAAAGCACTGGTAAATGACTATTCTAGCTGCAAATGTCTGGTTTTTGGTGCAATATCTACATAGGTGTATAGAGGCCCATTTCCAGCAACTATCACTCCAGTGTTCTAATGGTACAATGTGTTTGCTCATTGGCTCAGAAGGCTAATTGATGATTAGAAAACCCTTGTGCAATCATGTTCACACATCTGAAAACAGTTTAGCTCGTTACAGAAGCTACGAAACTGACCTTCCTTTGAGCAGATTGAGTTTCTGGAGCATCACATTTGTGGGGTCAATTAAACGCTTAAAATGGCCAGAAAAAGAGAACTTTCATCTGAAACTCGACAGTCTATTCTTGTTCTTAGAAATGAAGGCTATTCCACAAAATTTTTTGGGTGACCCCAAACTTTTGAACGGTAGTGTATTCTCACTAATAACAAGTGCACTTTTCTTGGTAGAAAAAAAAAATAGACCTTTTTGCTCAATATGTTGAAAAATATTCTTAAATTGAGTAAAAGCTAGTGCCATTATCTTGACATAATGATATGCGCTCGGCATCATGATTTTTTTTTTCATGCTTGAAGTAAGAAATTATTACTTTAAAAAAGTAGTTTTATACTTGTGAGTGTTGATGACACAGCTTTGCAACAGTTGATATTCTAGTTTCAAGCATGTTTTACTCATTATAGGTCATCAAATCTCAGCTACAAGCTGTAATATCTTACTGAGATCATTTAGGACCAAAACACTTAAAACAAGTAAAACACATAAAATCTGCTTAGTGAGAAGAATGATCTTATCAGACAGAAAATAAGCAAATATCACCCTTATTTGAGATATTTAATCGTCCTTAGATTTCAGTTTTTGCAGTGTGTGACGCAAAAAAGGGAATATTTCTCGACATTTGCACCATTGTTAGTGAATCTTTGGAGCGCATTTTCTCCGTGGGAATAAGTGTTGTGGTTGTGTTTATTTTTGTTTTTGCTTAATCCCGCCAAAATCACAGATAAACAAGGAGGAAAATACTGCCTCTAGTTTTTTCCATGTTTGGCAGATGCTAAAAAGAAGGCTAGACAAATGTTGCATGCAGTCCGAGTCGCGGCTTTGTGCCTTTTTCTCATCTCGTTCTCGTCTATAGTTAAAGTTGCAAGCCCGATCAAAAGCGGTCCAGAAGTGGGTGCAGTGAAGTGGAGGGTGAAAGCAAACATCTGTTCAAAAGGCACAGTGCATGTTATATCGTTCAGTCCTCCCTCTTTTGTGTCAACACTTTTTGAATCAAAACAAACGCCATTAGCCGGCCCCCGTTTCCTTGTTATCACTGTAAGGCGTCACGTGACAGGAAATAGCAGAGACGGAGCTTAAGGACAAGCGTCAGGAATGCGGTCTGACGTAGAAACAAAAAAGAAGTGGTGATTTTCGCCCTTTTTCATGCTCGAATAATTGTAGCGTTGCGAAAAGTGACCAGCAGCAACAGGAAATATGAAACTTGAATTAAGCGCTTGTGTCGAGGCGCCAGCGTATGCCATGTCGGCTCGGCATTGTAAAAAAAAACATAAACTCTCGACTGGATGGCAACGTGATTGGTTGTTTCATTTTACATTATTTCCCGTGCATACGACTCGCTCGCTGGGTGCCCCGCAGAGGTGGGTAGAGGAGCCAAAAAATGGTACTCAAGTATAAGTACTGTTACTTCAGTCTCAAGTTAAAGTACAAAGTAGTCATCCCAATACGTACTTTGTACGGGGACGGCGTGGCGCGGTTGGGAGAGTGGCCATGCCGGTAACCTGAGGGTTCCTGGTTCAATCCCCACCTTCTGTCACGGCGGGGTTGCAGCTTACTGCGCGGTTATTTCTCCCGGGATGCAAACGGACGACTCAGAACAGGACTTGCAGGTAGGAACATGATTTAATCTTGATAAATCATCCAATTTACAAAACAAAGGCTAAACTTAGCGCAGGAAACATGGAACTATGGACATGGAACCTCACAAAACTGTGCCATGAAATAAACAAGACTTACGTATACAAGGCATGAAGCGAACACTTAGCATAAACTATGGCATGGAACAAACAAGACTTACTAGTAGGTTGCGTGAAGCACACAATGAAGCCAGGCCGACTGACCGGCAAAGGCAGGCTTAAATAATGCCTTTGATTAGTGCTCGGGTAGCAGGTGAGCGGGCGAACACTAATCAGAGACAGGTGGAAGTAATACATAACAATGGTAACTAAAACAAACAAGGGTGCACAAAAACAGGAACTTATGGAGTCCAAAACTAACAGGACATAACAAAACATGATCCGGACCACGGATAATGACGCCTTCTACCAACCTTGTCACATCCGTTGTGTCCTTGAGCAAGACACGTCACCCTTGCTCCTGATGGGTCGTGGTTAGGGCCTTGCATGGCAGCTTTCGCCATCAGTTTGTGAATGTGTGTGTGAATGGGTGAATGGGTCGTCGTCACGGTTTACGAGCAGAGGAGCATGTTCGGCGGCACACCATCACCGAGTACTTACAAGCAGACACAGTGTGTAGACAGAAAAGGGAGAACGGACGCATTTTGGCTTAAAAACTAACGATAAAGGTGAAGGTATAACACTGAAACGCCCACCGGAAGAGGTGCTTTAAGACATGGCGAGTCAGCTAGCGGCTAAAGTCCAGCCCCAGTCGGCAGTGTTTTAGCTACTTCTAAATTACTAATCCTCGTCTCCGACAAATAAAGTGAGTTTCTTACAAGTATCATCCCTGCAGGACGAGGAATAGCTAAACATGCTTCACTACACACCGTAGCTCACCGGCGTCACAATGTAAACAAACGCCATTGGTGGATCGACACCTGACATAAACTGTAATGATACCAAGTACAGGAGCGTATCTAGTTGATACTACTATGATTGCGTCAATATTTTTTGGCATCAAAACATCTTCTTTTATTTATATTATGTTTATAAACTCAGGAAATATGTCCCTGGACACATGAGGACTTTGAATATGACCAATGTATGATCCTGTAACGACTTGATATCGGATTGATACCTAAATTTGTGGTATCATCCAAAACTAATGTAAAGTATCAAAGAAGAGAAGAATAAGTGATTGTTACATTTGAACAGAAGTGTAGATAGAACATGTTAAAAGAGAAAGTAAGTGGATATTAACAGTAATTGAACAAGTGGATTAATAATCCTTTTTTACAGTTTGTCCCTCATAATGTTGACAAAATAATAGAATGATAAATGACACAATATGTTACTGCATACGTCAGCAGACTAAATTAGGAGCCTTTGTTTGTTTACTTACTAATAAAAGACAAGTTGTGTTGTATGTTTACTATTTTATTTAAGGACAAACTTGTAATAAGAAACATATGTTTAATGTACCCTAAAATTTTCTGTTCAAATAAAGCCAATAATGCAATTTTTTGTGGTCCCCTTTATTTAGAAAAGTATCGAAAAAATGTTGGTACCGGTACCAAAATATTGGTATCGGGACAACACTAAAGAAAACATGGACGAGTTCCACTGCTTAATCTGACATCATATCACTTTTTACAGTGTGTAATTTGATTGAGGTCATGTGACTGACAGGCTCTGTTTGATTGGTGAAACAGGGTCATGTGACTGCTGGTAGAAGTCTCTCTAACAAGCCAAATTAATGTGCGATTGCAAGCAGTAATTAATAGATTTTGTTTCTGGCAAATTAAAAAGAAATTGAATTAGACTTAAAATCCCTTTTTATTAAACAATCAGGGACAGTTAAGAAAAGATCAAAACGTCTGATGATCGTGTGTGAAGCCTCATTAATAGCAAAAACAAGGCTATAAAGCCGTGTTTTATATAAGTTGAGCGCAGTACAGAAGAGTGACATTTGTAGACACACTGGCAAAAACTGAATTTTTGGGCGTAAATGTACGGGTATGTTCTTATCTCATAAAGTTCACAAAATAACATATTTATAACATATCTAGACACTTGTGAGACCTTTTTTTTCAAGAAAACCCAAAACCAGTGAAGTTGGCATGTTGTGTAAATGGTAAATAAAAACAGAATACAATAATTTGCAAATCCTTTTGAACCTACATTCAATTAAAAAGACTTCAAAGACAAGATATTTAACGTTCGAATTGGAAAACTTTGTTATTTTTTTCAAATATTAGCTCATTTGGAATTTGATGCCTGCAACATGTTTGGCAAAAGTGGCAAATAAGACTGAGAAAGTTGAGGAATGCTCATCAAACACTTATTTGGAACATCCCACAGGTGAACAGGCTAATTGGGAACAGGTGGGCGCCATGATTGGGTATAAAAGCAGCTTCCATGAAATGCTAAGTCATTCACAAACAAGGATGGGGCGAGGGTCACCACTTTGTCAACAAATGCGTGAGCAAATTGTTGAACAGTTTAAGAAAAACCTTTCTCAACCAGCTATTGCAAGGAATTTAGGGATTTCACCATCTACGGTCCGTAATATCATCAAAGGGTTCAGAGAATCTGGAGAAATCACTGCACGTAAGCAATGATATTACAGACCTTCGACCCATCAGGCGGCACTGCATCAAAAAGGATATCACCACATGGGCTCAGGAACACTTCAAAAAAACACTGTCAGTAACTATAGTTCGTCGCTACATCTGTAAGTGCAAGTTAAAACTCCACTATGCAAAGTGACAGCCATTTATCAACAACACCCAGAAACACTGCCGGCTTCGCTGGGCCCGAGCTCATCTAAGATGGACTGATGCAAAGTGGAAAAGTGTTCTGTTGTCTGACCAATCCACATTTCAAATTGTTTTTGGAAACTGTGGACGTTGTGTCTTCCGGACCAAAGAGGAAAAGAACCATCCGGATTGTTATCGGAACAAAGTTGAAAAGCCAGCATCTGTGATGGTATGGGGGTGTATTAGTGCCCAAGACATGGGTAACTTACACATCTGTGAAGGCACCATTAATGCTGAAAGGTACATACAGGTTTTGGGGCAACATATGTTGCAATCCAAGCAATGTTATCATGGCCGCCCCTGCTTATTTCAGCAAGACAATGCCAAGCCACGTGTTACAACAGCGTGGCTTCATAGTAAAAGAGAGCGGGTACTAGACTGACCAGAACGGAGACCCCGTTCAACAACTTAAGCTGTACATCAAGCAAGAATGGGAAATAATTCCACCTGAAAAGCTTCAAAAATTGGTCGCCTCAGTTCCCAAACGTTTACTGAGTGTTGTTAAAAGGAAAGGCCATGTAACACAGTGGTAAAAATGCCCCTGTGCCAACTTTTTTTCAACGTTTTGCTGCCATTAAATTCTAAGTTAATGATTATTTGCAACAACAAAAAAAAGTTTCTCAGTTCGAACATTAAATATCTTGTCTTTGCAGTTTGATTGAATATATGTTGAAAAGGATTAGCAAATTATTGTATTTTGTTTTTATTTACGAATTACACAACGTGCCAACTTCGCTGGTTTTGGGTTTGGTAATTGAAGGGAAAAAAAGTCCTTTAATCGTGCATTACTAAATTTCAGACATTTGTGACATTTACACACAATTTTTTTGGGGGGGGGAGATTTGCGTCATTGGTTAAAGAAACTAAGCAAAATAAAAGCGGACATTATACCGCCCACAGCCACCAGGGGGGTTTGAATATATTTTGATGTCGACTAGCCTCGTCCTTTATTCCTGCATTACTAAATTTCAGACATTTGTGACATTTACACACAATTTTTGGGGGGGAGATTTGCGTCATGGGTTATAGAAACTAAGCAAAATAAAAGCGGACATTATACCGCCCACAGCCACCAGGGGGGTTTGAGTATATTTTTATGTCGACTAGCCTAGTCCTTTATTCGTGCATTACTAAATTTCTGACATTTGTGACATATACACACAATTTTTTGGGGAGATTTGCATCATGGGTTAAAGAAAATAAGCAAAATAAAAGCAGACATTATACCGCCCACAGCCACCAGGGGGGTTTGAATATATTTTGATGTTGACTAGCCTAGTCCTTTATTCGTGCGTTACTAAATTTCAGACATTTGTGACATTCACACACAATTTTTTAGGGGGGGGGAGATTTGCGTCATGGGTTAAAGAAACTAAGCAAAATAAAAGCGGACTCTATACCGCCCACAGCCACCAGGGGGGGTTTGAATATATTTTGATGTCGACGAGCACAGTCCTTTATTCGTGCATTACTAAATTTCAGACATTTGTGACATTCACACACAATTGTTTGGGGGGGGGGATTTGCGTCATGGGTTAAAGAAACTAAGCAAAAAAGAAGTGGACATTATACCGCCCACAGCCACCAGGGGGGTTTGAGTATATTTTTATGTCGACTAGCCTAGTCCTTTATTCGTGCATTACTAAATTTCTGACATTTGTGACATTTACACACAATTTTTTGGGGAGATTTGCATCATGGGTTAAAGAAACTAAGCCAAATAAAAGCGGACATTATACCACCCACAGCCACCAGGGGGGGGTTGAATATATTTTGATGTCGACTAGCCTAGTCCTTTATTCATGCATTACTAAATTTCAGACATTTGTGACATTCACACACAATTTTTGGGGGGGATTTGCGTCATGGGTTAAAGAAACTAAGCAAAATAAAAGCGGACATTATACCGCCCACAGCCACCAGGGGGGGTTTGAATATATTTTGATGTCGACGAGCACAGTCCTTTATTCGTGCATTACTAAATTTTAGACATTTGTGACATTCACACACAATTTTTGGGGGGGAGATTTGCGTCATGGGTTAAAGAAAATAAGCAAAATAAAAGTGGACATTATACCGCCCACAGCCACCAGGGGGGTTTGACTATATTTTTATGTCGACTAGCCTAGGCCTTTATTCGTGCATTACTAAATTTCTGACATTTGTGACATTTACACACAATTTTTTGGGGAGATTTGCATCATGGGTTAAAGAAACTAAGCAAAATAAAAGCGGACATTATACCGCCCACAGCCACCAGGGGGGGTTTGAATATATTTTGATGTCGACTAGCCTCGTCCTTTATTCGTGCATTACTAAATTTCAGACATTTGTGACATTTACACACAATTTTTGGGGGGGAGATTTGCATCATCGGTTAAAGAAACTAAGCAAAATAAAAGCAGACATTATACCACCCACGGCCACCAGGGGGGGTTTGAATATATGTTGATGTCGACTAGCCTAGTCCTTTATTCATGCATTACTAAATTTCAGACATTTGTGACATTCACACACAATTTTTGGGGGGGGGGGATTTGTGTCATGGGTTAAAGAAACTAAGCAAAATAAAAGCGGACATTATACCGCCCACATCCACCAGGGGGGGTTTGAATATATTTTGATGTCGACTAGCTTAGTCCTTTATTCGTGCATTACTAAATTTCAGACATTTGTGATCATTACACACAATTTTAGCTGAAGAAAAAAAGAGCATCCCAGAGTTTTAACATCACAAATGTTTTCTCTTTGCCACAGCCGAGCCTGTGGACGTGTTGAAGGTTCTGGGCTTCAAGAGCTCCCCTCAAGGCGTGAAGAAGACGCCCGGCTTCTGCCCCATGAGGAGAGGCTCCAAGCCCGACATCGCCTACCGAGTGAGCAAGACGGCTCAGATCAGCGCTCCGACCAAGCAGCTATTCCCAGGTAAATGTCCCGTTTCGCCCTAGTGAGAAAGAACAGGAGCTGGGGCTGTATTGTGTCCAATTAAGGACAATTCCCGTGCCAATGTCAATAATGAAGTGTAATTGCTGCCATCCTTGTTCTTGGCACGCATCGCTTTTGACTCTGTCTGCCTCGTTTTTTATTAGACACAGAAGGCAGCCATTATTTGTACAGTACTACACTTCAAGAGCCATTTTTTTTTCCTAACTTAGGACCGAAACTGAAATGTAAACATGAGCAGGGATCAAGAATCCCTCGAAAGCCACCACGTATTCCTTCTGAACACTCTTTGTACCATGAATTGTAACGTGGACCCCGACTTAAACAAGTTGAAAAACGTATTCGGGTGTTTCCATTTAGTGGTCAATTGTACGGAATATGTACTGTACTGTGCAATATACTAATACAAGTTTCAATCAATTAAAAAAATGCGCCAGAGAGAAATCCGGTCGCCACGCTTCAATCTATCGTTATGAAAAGTCGGGAAATCTGTTACAAAGTTAGCTTGTCCCTAACTGTGCTGTAGGTGCTAATTTTTTTTTTATAATATAGCCATTTTTAAATTAGGATGTAAAACAGGGGTCACCAACACGGTGCCCGCGGGCACCTGGTAGCCCGTAAGGACCAGATGAGTAGCCCGCCGGCCTGTTCTAAAAATAGCTCAAATAGCAGCACTTACCAGTGAGCTGCCTCTATTTTTTAAATTTTATTTATTTACTAGCAAGCTGGTCTCGCTTTGCCCGACATTTTTAATTCTAAGAGAGACAAAACTCAAATAGAATTTGAAAATCCAAGAAAATATTTTAAAGACTTGGTCTTAGCTTGTTTAAATAAATTCATTATTTTTTTTACTTTGCTTCTTATAACTTTCAGAAAGACAAATTTAGAGAAAAAATACAACCTTAAAAATGATTTTAGGATTTTTAAACACATATACCTTTTTACCTTTTAAATTCCTTCCTCTTCTTTCCTGACAATTTAAATCAATGTTCAAGTAAATGTTTTTTTTTTATTATTGTAAAGAATAATAAATAAATTGTAATTTAATTGTTCATTTTAGCTTCTGTTTTTTCGACGAATAATATTTGTGAAATATTTCTTCAAACTTATTATGATTAAAATTCAAAAAAATTATTCTGGCAAATCTAGAAAATCTGTAGAATCAAATTTCAATCTTATTTCAAAGTCTTTTGAATTTATTTTAAAAATTTTGTTCTGGAAAATCTAGAAGAAATAATGATTTGTCTTTGTTAGAAATATAGCTTGGTCCAATTTGTTATATATTCTAACAAAGTGTAGATTGGATTTTAACCTATTTAAAACATGTCATCAAAATTCTAAAATTAATCTTAATCAGGAAAAATTACTAATGATGTTCCATAAATTATTTTTTAAAGTTTTTGTCTTCTTTTTTTCGGTTGAATTTAGAATTTTAAAGATTCGAAATTGAAGATAAACTATGTTTCAAAATTTAATTGTCATTTTTTTCGTGTTTTCACCTCTTTTAAACCGTTCAATTAAGTGTAAATATCATTAATTATTAATAATAACATAGAGTTAAAGGTAAATTGAGCAAATTGGCTATTTCTGTCAATTTATTTAAGTGTGTATCAAACTGGTAGCCCTTCGCATTAATCAGTACCCAAGAAGTAGCTCTTGGTTTCAAAAAGGTTGGTGACCCCTGATGTAAACCTAAGCAGGGTGGTGTCAAAGTAACTTTAGCTCAAGGGGCCGCACGGAGGAAAATCTATTCCCAAGTGGGCCGGAAACGTCAAATCATGGTGTGGAGGGGGGGCGTGGCCTGCGGACCTGCACCTGTCGCTGATCTCAAAGCCGGTCCTGGCACACCCCGCTTCGCTGCAGGTCCGCAGGCCACGCCCCCCCCTCCACACATGGCATGACAATTTAAAAATAAAGACAACTCCGGGTTGTTTTCTTTGTTGTACTTTGACCAAAAATAGAACAAGCGCATCCTGAAAACGTACAAATCACAAATAATCCTCTGGACAAAACACTTCCAAGTTTGTTGAAAATTCCCAGTTAATTGGTGCAGCTTCAAAAACACCGTGAGCTTACTTCGTCTCAGTATCTACAAAGCCAGGATTAAACTTTAAACCACAGTCTTTCTGGGATTGAACAAAAAACACAACATGTAAACTCTTTTAGGTAGAGATGTCCGATAATGGCTTTTTTGCCGATATTCCGATATTGTCCAACTCTTAATTACCGATTCCGATATCAACCGATACCGATATATACAGTCGTGGAATTAACACATTATTATGCCTAATTTTTGTTGTGATGCCCCGCTGGATGCATTAAACAATGTAACAAGGTTTTACAAAATAAATCAACTCAAGTTATGGAAAGAAATGCCAACATGGCACTGCCATATTTATTATTGAAGTCACAAAGTGCATTATTTTTTTTAACATGCCTCAAAACAGCAGCTTGGAATTTGGGACATGCTCTCCCCAAGAGAGCATGAGGAGGTTGAGGTGGGCGGGGTTGGGGGGAGAGGGGGTGTATATTGTAGCGTCCCGGAAGACAGTGCTGCAAGGGGTTCTGGGTATTTGTTCTGTTGTGTTTATGTTGTGTTACGGTGCGGATGTTCTCTCGAAATGTGTTTGTCATTCTTGTTCGGTGTGGGTTCACAGTGTGGCACATATTTGTAACAGTGTTAAAGTTGTTTATACGGTCACCCTCAGTGTGACCTGTATGGCTGTTGACCAAGTATGAATTGCATTCACCTGTGTGTGTGAAAAGCCGTAGATATTATGAGATGTCCGATAATATTGGACCGCCGATTTTATCGGCCGATAAAGGCTTTAAAATATAATATCGGAAATTATCGGTATCAGTTTCAAAAAGTAAAATGTATGACTTTTTAAAACGCCGTGATACACGGACGTAGGGAGAAGTACAGAGCAGTTGCGTCTCCCAGTCATACTTGCCAACCCTCCCGATTTTCCCGGGAGACTCCCGAATTTCAGTTCCCCTCCCGAGAATCTCCCGGGGAAACCATTCCCCCAAATTTCTCCCGATTTCCACCCAGACAACAATATTGGGGGCGTGCCTTAAAGGCACTGCCTTTGCGTGCCGGCCCAATCACATAATATCTACGGCTTTTCACACACACAAGTGAATGCAATGCATACTTGGTCAACAGCCATACAGGTCACACTGAGGGTGGCCGTATAAACAACTTTAACACTGTTACAAATATGCGCCACACTGTGAACCCACACCAAACAAGAATGACAAACACATTTCGGGAGAACATCCGCACCGTAACACAACATAAACACAACAGAACAAATACCCAGAACCCCTTGCAGCACTACCTCTTCCGGGACGCTACAATATACACCCCCCGCTACCCCCTACCCCGCCCCCCAACCCCGCCCACCTCAACCTCCTCATGCTCTCTCAGGGAGAGCATGTCCCGAATTCCAAGCTGCTGTTTTGAGGCATGTTAAAAAAAATAATGCACTTTGTGACTTCAATAATAAATATGGCAGTGCCATGTTGGCATTTTTTTTCATAACTTGAGTTGATTTATTTTGGAAAACCTTGTTACATTGTTTAATGCATTCATGGAATTTAACTCAAAACGCTTTGTTTTGCAAATACTGTTAATTCTGTAAGATTTAGCAAAATGTGCTTGTTTTTGGTTGTCTGATACTAGAAAGCCATTTTTCCCCCATAGGATCCGCCCTGAGATCGGTAGGTTGTGAGTTCAAACCCCGGCCGAGTCATACCAAAGACTATAAAAATGGGACCCATTACCTCCCTGCTTGGCACTCAGCATCAAGGGTTGGAATTGGGGGTTGAATCACCAAAAATTATTCCTGGGCGCGGCCACCGCTGCTGCTCACTGCTCCCCTCACCTCCCAGGGGGTGAACAAGGGTGATGGGTCAAATGCAGAGAATAATTTCGCCACACCGAGTGTGTGCGTGACAATCATTGGTACTTTAACTTTAAACGATAGAAATGATAAATATTCTGTTCCCATTATAAAATGTTTCTTAAATGCACAATGTTTTAAGTACAAATTTAGTATTATTAACCATTAAATAAGTGTAAAAAGAAGAAAACTACCGTAAACATAATGATGGATAGGTGATTTGATGTGCGAAAGGCCATCAAGTGTTTAAAAAAAAGTGAACGGCTGGGAAACGTAAAAAAACTACCTTTGATGACAAGTAACATGCTTATTTGATGCACACACAAAAAGCCAAAGAAAAATCAAAAACCTGCAGATTTAATCTTTAAATGCTCGCTGAACTGAGGTCAGAAGAGATTTGCTGCTTGACGACAGCTTCTACTGGAACATTTTTCGACTCGAAATTGTCCTGACATTTAGAATATTTAGCCAGTGCCTTACCACAAAGACTGAAAACCGCTTGCCTAGCCTTCAAAAAAGTAATCCACGTTCCATCACTTTTTTATGAAGATAACATGTGGTGATATTTCGGAAAAAAAATTGTGAATTGCTTGAACTTAAAATATGTTTTTCTAATTTGCCAAACAAAATAAATGATAATCTCTTCAGGGTTAAACTGTGGCCATCATCAACATCTTCTATGTCAAACTATAACATGATGGACTATCATGCAAGTGTAAAAAAAACCCTAAAAAGACCTAAAAGAATATATAGTTATGGATGACTGTGAAGTTTTTGTACATTAGAGGAGTTAGCCGTTAGTTTAGTAAATCCGAAACGTAACGTTCTGCGCTTGTTAAAAATATAACATGTAGCAGTATTTTGGAAAAAATTCGGAATTAGCCAGAGCTAATAAGATAGTTTTTCCTCAATTGGAGAGAGTGGAAATGATCTGTTTCCAAGGTCAAACTGTAGCCATCATGTAACCCTAATTGCACAGGCAATGTGTTCAAGGTATCATTTTAACGTTGTTAACTGTCGTGTAAAAAGAAGTTAAGTTAAAGTACCACTGATAGTCACACACACACTAGGTGTGGTGAAATTACCCTCTGAATTTGACCCATCCCCTTGTTCCACCCCCTGGGAGGTGAGGGGAGCAGTGAGCAGCAGCGGTGGCCACGCTCAGGAATGATTTTTTTTTTTGGGTGATTTAACCCCCAATTCCAACCCTTGATGCTGAGTGCCAAACAGGGAGGTAATGGGTCCCATTTTTATAGTCTACATTATGTCAGGTTCAAACACTGATGACATCTATTAAACAGACAAAGAAGAAAGGAATTAAACAGAGGACCATAGTTAAATTTGGCTCAATTGAGGAGAAACGTCTGGGGTACTCTTGTACAGTCTCCACCAAGATTGTACGCCTCCTCTTTTATTTGGACTTTCCCTGATTACATGGCAACAGCTGTTTCTAAGGGAGGGGGGGTCGTAAACAGCCATCGCCTTTGGTTGCAAGACAGTTCAAAGAAAAGGTCGTAAAAACAGTTCAAAGAAAAGGTGCCTGGAGCTTGGGAAGGTCCTGCTTTCTCTCCGCTTTGTAGATCTCGGGTCAAGACAAAAACTGTCTGTGGATTACGATACATCAAAGAAACAGAACCCTCATGTCACTCCCCATCCTACGCAGTGGAGTTTTTACAAGCCTTTTGTTTGGTAAGATCAAAGACAGCTTTTGCGAGCTGAACTCAATGTAACACAAAGTTTCGTGGTAACTTTAACCCGTATGTGGGCTCTGTACCGAGGATGTCGTTGTGGCTTGTACAGCCCTTTGAGACACTTGTGATTTAGGGCTATATAAATAAACATTGATTGATTGATTGATTGATTGAACTTAGATACAATTATTCTGACAATTTAGATGTTCAAAACTATGTGAGTTCAAACCAAAGACTATAAAAAATGGGACCCATTACCTCCCTGCTTGGCACTCAGCATCAAGGGTTGGAATTGGGGGTTAAATCACCAAAAAATGATTCCCCGGGCGCGGCCACCGCCGCTGCTCACTGCTCCCCTCACCTCCCAGGGGGTGATCAAGGGTGATGGGTCAAATTCTGAGAATAATTTTGCCACACCTAGAGTGTGTGTGACAATCATTGGTACTTTTACTTTATACTTGACGATGATGATTTAGATACAAGTTAAAAAGTTAAAGTGTGCATTTGACCCATCACCCTTGATCACCCCCTGGGAGGTGAGGGGAGCAGCGAGCAGCAGCTGTGGCCGTGCCCGGGAATCATTTTTTGGGTGATTTAACCCCCAATTCCAACCCTTGATGCTGAGTGCCAAGCAGGGAGGTAAAGGGTACCATTTTTATAGTCTTTGGTATGACCCGGCCGGGGTTTGAACTCACAACTAGGGATGTCCGATAATGGCTTTTTGCCGATATCCGATATGCCGATATTGTCCAACTCTTTAATTACCGATACCGATATCAACCGATACCGATATCAACCGATATATACAGTCGTGGAAATAACACATTATTATGCCTAATTTGGACAACCAGGTATGGTGAAGATAAGGTACTTTTTTTTAAAAATGAATAAAATAAAATAAGATGAATAAATTAAAAACATTTTCTTGAATAAAAAAGAAAGTAAAACAATATAAAAACAGTTACATAGAAACTAGTAATGAATGAAAATTTGTAAAATTAACTGTTAAAGGTTAGTACTATTAGTGGACCAGCAGCACGCACAATCATGTGTGCTTACGGACTGTATCCCTTGCAGACTGTATTGATATATATTGATATATAATGTAGGAACCAGAATATTAATAACAGAAAGAAACAACCCTTTTGTGTGAATGAGTGTGAATGAGTGTAAATGGGGGAGGGAGGTTTTTTGGGTTGGTGCACTAATTTTAAGTGTATCTTGTGTTTTTTATGTGGATTTAATAATAAAAAAATAATAATAAAATTTAAAAAAAAAACGATACTGATAATAAAAAACCGATACCGATATTTTCCGATATTAAATTTTAACGCATTTATCATCTCTACTCACAACCTACCGATCGTGTAAGACCGTGTCTTACCTTTGATAAGAGGTGACAACGCTCGCAACAAAATGACAAAAAAAATAAAAATAAATCAAAACATTTGCTTTGATGCTCGCTGAACTGAAGTCTTACGAGACTTACTCAAGTCATGGCTGCGATGAGGTGGCGACTTGTCCAGGGCGTACCCCGCCTTCCGCGCAAATGCAGCCGAGATAGGCTCCAGCAACCCCCCCCCCCCCCCCATGACCCCAAAAGGGACAAGCGGTAGAAAATGGATGGCTGGATGACTTAAATGGCATTTTTTTCCCACAGGATTTCAATGTCATTGACTCTCATGCACTGTGGTTTTCACACCTCCAGGGGGAGTTTTTCCAGAGGACTTCTCCATCCTGTTCACCATCAAGCCCAAAGCCGGCCTCCAGTCTTTCCTGCTGTCCCTCTACAACAAGCAGGGCGTCCAGCAGCTGGGCGTGGAGGTGGGCCGCGCCCCCATCTTCCTGTACGAGGACCAGCACGGCAAGCCGGCCCCCGAGGAGTACCCCTTGTTCCGCTCCATCAACCTGGCCGACGGCAAGTAAGTCACCTCCCCCCCGCCCCAGCTGGCTGTGGGTGGTCCTGGCCGGTCACTCATCTCCATCACTTTGCACAAACTTCTTTTCAAATGTGTCACATCTGATGCTGTCAAGTGAACTTGGCGGCGCAAGGCTGAGAATTTACAATCAGCACATGCTTGCACAGCCATTAAAAAGTCAATGGAGTCACACGCTGGTGGAAAATAACCCCAGAAATCATTGGGAAGCGTCGCCAATTATGCTGCTATGGCTGCCGACGAGCTACATAAACATTGCATACAATCTGGTCGACATCCCATTTTCACAGAGCAATTCAGGAAGATACTCTTTTTTTTTTTTTTGTAATGGCGTAACAAAAAAGGATCAGTTAGAATTAAAGCTGCAAGCAGTGTTGGTCGGGTCCGCATTTTGGCTGGTGCTAGCCCTAGGTAGGGATGATACTCGAAACCGGTTTTCCGGTTGTTCGATAAGAAAATAACCGAGTCCTCGGACTCGAATCCCTTTTTGAGAACCGGTACCCGTTATCGAGACCACTATAGTAAAGAAAAGAGTTGGTTCTTTATTCGAATCCCGTCCCGACCAGAAATGCTCCGTGTGACATCACAATAAATCAGTCACGTAGCTCAGTCATTAGGCGCAGATAGCGAAAGCAGGAAAACAATGGACGGGAAAAAGCGCTCCAAGGTGTAATAAAGTTCAAAACAAAAGGTATAATCCAATGAATAACTTTACTGAGAGATTTGAGCAGGGTACAAACTCATGAAGAACACTTTTACGACCAACCGGAAACAAAGCAACCAGGCTAGCAACGCACCACCTTTACGGCAGCTGTCGCAACGTTCTTAAAGCAACCGCAGCACATACATATATATACAACATATCTCCCTTTTTTAACTTTTGTTTTTCACACTGTATGTTTGTTGTCTGTCTAATTATAAATAATGCAGACGAGGCGTGTTGGCTGAGTTCTTGACGTTTACTTTCACGGGTGACGACATGCAACAACACTTTTCGGGGCTACCGCGCATGCTCGTCACTCCCGTTGCATGCTGGGTAGTGTAGTTGTTATATTCCCTAGCTCGGGGGACGGCAACCCGCGGCTCTAGAGCCGAATGCGGCTCTTTAGCGCCGCCCTAGTGGCTGTCTGGAGATTTTTCAAAAATGTATGAAGAATGGAAAAAGATGAGGGGAAAAAAAATCTATTTTTTTGTTTTAGTATGGTTTCTGTAGGAGGACAAACATGACACAAACCTCCGTAATTGTTATAAATCACACTGTTTATATTAAATATGCTTCACTGATTCAAGTATTTGGCGAGCGCCGTTTTGTCCTACTTATTTTGGCGGTCCTTGAACTCACCGTATAGTCTGTTTACATGCATAACTTTCTCCGACTTTCTAGGACGTGTTTTATGCCACTTCTTTTTCTGTCTCATTTTGTCCACCACACTTTTAACGTTGTACATGAGTGCACAAAGGTGAGTTTTGTTGATGTTATTGACTTGTGTGAAGTGCTAATCAGACATATTTGGTCACTGCATGACTGCAAGCTAATCGATGCTAACATGCTATTTAGGCTAGCTATATGTACATATTGCATCATTATGCCTAATTTGTAGCTATATTTGAGCTCATTTAGTTTCCTTTAAGTCCTCTTAATTAAATTTATATCTCATGACACATGTAATATGGCTTTTGATTTTTTGCGGCTCCAGACAGATTTGTTTTTGTTTTTTTGGTCCAATATGGCTCTTTCAACATTTTGGGTTGCCGACCCCTGCCCTAGCTCATAACATCGTTCCCCCTATAAAGAAATAATGTTAACTCAATAAAGTGTATTTCTTTTTTTAGCTTTAACTTTTCATTTTTTAGCATTGTAACCACATTTGCAAACAACTTTTCTCTTCATAGAATTTTCTTTCTTTCTTTAAAGTGCAAAAATGTCAAAGCATCATAAACAGTTATGTCAAATAGCAGCAGAATTGCACTTTTTGGAGAGCTGTATTATTTCCAGTTTTGTGCCCAAGGGACTGATTTTATTTAACACTATATTATTATTTATACACCTATAGTGATCACAGAGACAGGTTGTTTTTGTGTTACTGTATATATTTGTTTTTCTGAAAAATCCCACTTAATATACTTTGGGTAACAACAGTCAATGTTTATTTATTTTATTTTATTTTTTTAGGGGGGTAACAGTCAATATGTATTTATTTATTAGATTAAATTGTTTTCTTATATAATAAAAGTGAGCTTTTGTTAAACCAAATATTGTGTGTTTTTTTCCATATACAACAACCTATCTGGACTCGATAAGAGAATCGATAAGAGGATTCGATAATAGACTCGAACTCGATAATTTCTTATCAAACATCATCCCTAGTCCTAGGTGTCCCAATACTTGTGTCCAGTGGTAGTCCTGAGTGAGACCTACATAGAGGTTTTTGTTTCGTGTCTCTACGATATTCGTACTGGGAGTTAGAGGAAGTTGTGTCCGTGTTTTTTTCCTAGGTGCTGCGGCACAGTGGTTGTTTTCTTTGAAGGCGCGTAAAATCACAGCAGCGGAGCAGCTTTAGTGGTCCTAATTCCATTTCACATTGTCATTATAGGGTGTTGTGTGTAGAATTTTGAGGACAAAAAGAAACAATTGCATTTCACATTGGGTATTGTGTGTAGAATTTTGAGGACAAAAAAGAAATAATTCCATTTCACGTTGTCATTAACAGCAGCGGAGCAACTTTAGTGCTGCGGGTCTTTGAAGGCACGTAAAATCAAAACGGTAGCACTAAATAAAACGCCGTCGTCAACTTTTAATCAGAAGGGTTCAATCCCTCTCCTGTAGCAGTTTGAAGCCGAAACGACAAACGCGCTCGGAGGAGATAATGTTTGATGTTTGGTGACCGGTTTTAACAAACATTTTGTTTTGAAGGAGGGATAGCAAACTTCCTGTTGATTTTTGCTGAAGGATGTCAGTCTAGGTGAGACCTACATAGAGGTATTTGTTTCATGTCTCTAAGACGTTCCTACCGGAAGTTACGTGCCGTTTTGTCTGAGTTTTCCTCTAAAAAGCAGTTTTGTCTCGGTTTTATTCAAAAATTGCGCTAGAGCACAATTTTGAGTTTTGGGGTTCGGTTTTTTTTAGATGGCAATTTCCACCAGTCCCGATGTGTGTGAGAAGTTTGGTGAGTTTTGACGTATTTTAAGGGGGTCAAATTACAGCTCAAAGAGGCAAAAATGTGTGTTTTTAGTACAATTTTGTCTTGAAGGGGAAATTGCCAACTTCTTGTTGGTTTTTGCCCGAGGATGTGAAATTAGGAATTGTAGGTCTAAGTGAGATCTACATACAAGTTTTTGTTTCATGTCTCTACGACATTCCTAGTGGGAGTTACAGGCAGTTTGTTTTTGTTTTTTTCCTAGGGGGCGCTAGAGTTTTGATTTTTGGGGTTTGGTTTTTTTACTAAAGTGTGCTGTCACAGTTTTTGTATGTGTGTATAAAATTTGGTGAGTTTTGAAGCATGTTAAGGGTGGCAAAGTAGTGCGTAACGGTGTGGAAGAAGAAAGAAAGAATAATAAAACCTTACAAATTCAATAGGTTCCTTTGTACCTGTATAAAGGACTCCCTGTGGGAGTCCTTTATACAGGGTACATGCGGACCCTAATAATCCATAATGTTGGATATGGAGAACATACAAACCCTTTATTTATTGAATCAAAAATACTGAAATTCCACGACCTAGTGAATTTGCACGAAGCAAACTATAACCTGCTACCCAAGAATATACAATTCTTCTCAAAAAAAAAGAGGAGAAATATAATCTTAGAGAAAAATGTAATTTAAAACATTTGTATGCACATGTCAATCAATCAATCAATCAATGTTTATTTATATAGCCCTAAATCACAAGTGTCTCAAAGGGCTGTACAAGCCACAACGACATCCTCGGTACAGAGCCCACATAACACTTAAGACCTTTAGTATATCAGTATGTGGAATTAAATTATGGAATGGATTAAGCAAAGAATTCCAACAATTAGAGATGTCCGATAATGGCTTTTTTGCCGATATCTGATATTCCGATATTGTCCAACTCTTAATTACAGATTCCGATATCAACCGCAGTGTTTCCCATAAACTGTCAAGATACCTGTGGCATTGGAGGCGTGGCTATGGGCGTGGTCACCATGACATCATCGAGTAATTTGCATAATTTACTACAATGATATGATTTTCTCTAAAAAAGCTCAAAAAATGTATACTTACTAATTAATAGTAACAGTTTTGTTTTAAACGTCCATCCATCCATCCATCCATCTATTTTACAATATAATTACAACACTTTATGTACATATTTAAATACAGATTTGAACAATAAGTTATTCACTGAAATATATTTATTAATTGTGGTTCTTACAAAAAATATATCTTATAAAATATAAAAGCTAAAATGTCTCTTAAAGCTCTGCCCCTTTAATTAGTGCATACTAAATAATTTAACTTTAGCCTACTACTACAACCATATTATTTACCAGCAACATAAAGTGAAACAGAGGCAGAGGTGTCCTGCCACAGTCAGTAACAAATAAACAGAAAACAGTAGTGGTCAAATACAAATAAGGCAACAAGAGAAGTATCCTACACTTCTCTTTTGTAAAGTAAATCTGAACAGCATATATGGGCATCTACATCAACTATATGATTTGCCTAAAAAGCTGGACAGGACAAAAAAATTAAAAATTAAAAATATATATATATATTTTTTATTTTTTTTAAATTTGTGGCGGACGTAATTATTTCGTGGCGGGCCGCCACAAATAAATGAATGTGTGGGAAACACTGAACCGATACCGATATATACAGTCGTGGATTTAACACATTATTGTGCCTAATTTTGTTGTGATGCCCCGCTGGATGCATTAAACAATGTAACAAGGTTCTCCAAAATAAATCAATTTAAATTATAGGAAAAAATGCCAACATGGCACTGCCATATTTATTATTGAAGTCACAAAGTGCATTTTTTTTTTTTAACATGCCTCAAAACAGCAGCTTGGAATTTGGGACATGCTCTCCCTGCGAGAGCATGAGGAGGTTGAGGTGGGCGGGGTTGGGGTGGCGGGGTTTAGGGGGTAGCGGGGGGTGTATATTGTGGCGTCCCGGAAGAGTTAGTGCTGCAAGGGGTTCTGGTTATTTTTTCTGTTGTGTTTATGTTGTGTTACGGTGCGGATGTTCTCCCGAAATGTGTTTGTCATTCTTGTTTGGTGTGGGTTCACAGTGTGGCGCATATTTGCAACAGTGTTCAAGTTGTTTATACGGCCACCCTCAGTGTGACCTGTATGGCTGTTGACCAAGTATGTCATGCATTCACTTGTGTGTGTGTGAAAAGCCGTAGATATTACGTGACTGGGCCGGCACGCAAAGGCAGTGCCTTTAAGGTTTATTGGCGCTCTGTACTCCTCCCTACGTCCGTGTACACAGCGGCGTTTTAAAAAGTCATACATTTTACTTTTTGAAACCGATACCGATAATTTCCGATATCACATTTTAAAGCGTTTATCGGCCGTCCGATATTATCGGACATCCCTAATTTTAATCCATCAGAAGATGTAATAACTGATATCAAAAATCAAATGACAGCATGTTATTAATGTAATTTACTCATTTTCCTCAACTGATGTACTGACATCATGTGGTTTATTCTGTACATATGTTGCATCATCTACAACAAAACTTGAGATTTTGGACTCATGTCATTAATCACACATGAAGTTGGAAGGGGATACATGTTGTTTCAGCACATTTATGTGCGCCCAGATAATGTGTCCCCAGTCCTCTATCTTAACCGGGCACATAGCTCCGCCCCCTCTGAAGTCATGCGCACTCCTGCGGCAGAGAATACGAATAATTGCTATTGCGACATCCAGTGGACACATTTAGAAATGTTAAAAAATGTCAGCTAATTTTTATACTTGGCAAAACCTGTTTACGGGCCAAGTCGCCATATTACATTCTTGACCACCTTATAAGTGTAAAAAGAAGGTGATTTTAACTTGATGACACATCTTTCATAATGTCACCAAGATGTAAGGCGGAGGCTCCCAACACTAATTTCTACGATCTATATCAATTTAAGTGGACCCCGACTTAAACAAGTTGAAAAACTTATTCGGGTGTTACCATTTAGTAGTCAATTGTACGGAATATGTACTTCACTGTGCAACCTACTAATAAAAGTCTCAATCAATCAATCAATACAACTTATTTTTGAACACAAAACAGAACCAGAAAAGCACTCGGCACCAGGCCCAATGTCCTACTATTAAAAATGACCTGAATCTAGACCAGGGGTGGGCAAACGTTTTGGCTCAGGGGCCACATTGGCTTTTGAAAATTGACAGACGGGCCGGGCGAGATCGTGATGCATTTGAAAGCGTACCATAAAAATAAAAAATAAAAATAAAAATAAAAAAAATCCTGAGGGAACTCTCCTGAAGGAATCAATAAAGTACTATCTATCTATCTATCTATCTATATACCAGTGGTTCTCAACCTTTTTTCAGTGATGTACTCCCTGTGAACATTTTTTTTAATTCAAGTACCCCCTAATCAGCTCAAAGCATTATTGGTTGAAAAAAAGAGATAAAGAAGTAAAATACAGCACTATGTCATCAGTTTCGGATTTATTAAATTGTATAACAGTGCAAAATATTGCTCATTTGTTGTGGTCTTTCTTGAACTATTTGGAAAAAAAGGTATAAAAATAACTAAAAACTTGTTGAAAAATAAACAAGTGATTCAATTATAAATAAAGATTTCTACACATAGAAGTAATCATCAACTTAAAGTGCCCTCTTTGGGGATTGTAATAGAGATCCATCTGGATTCATGAACTTAATTCTAAACATTTCTTCACAAAAAAAGAAATCTTTAACATCAATATGTATGGAACATGTCCACAAAAAATCTAGCTGTCAACACTGAATATTGCATTACTTTTCACAGTTCTTTTTGACAGACATTTTTAAAAAAATCTCACGTACCCCTTGGCATACCTTCAAGTACCCCCATTTGAGAACCATTGCCGTACACAGTACAGGCCAAAAGTTTGGACACACCTTCTCCTCATTCATTTCTTTATTGTCATGACTATTTACATTGTAGATTGTCACTGAAGGCATCAAAGCTATGAATGAAAACATGTGGAGTTATGTGTGAAATAACTGAAAACATGTTTTATATTCTAGGTTCTTCAAATTAGCCACCCTTTGCTCTGATTACTCCTTTATGCTAGGTTCACACAAACGGCGCTTTGACGGCGCTTTAAAGCGGCACGCAAAGCGGCACGCAAAGCGGCACGCAAAGCGGCGTTATAGCGTAACAAAGCCTGATTAAAGCGTGAGGGTCCTAATGGATCGTGGGAAAGCTTGTAGTGAAGCGGGACATGCGGCAAGTTCGCCAACAATTTTTAAACGGTTTTAAAAAATTCTGCGCTCTGTCAAGAATGGAATAAAGCGTCGAGAGCGTATGAAAGCGTGAAAAAGTGTGACAAAGCTCAGCAAAACTTGACTAAAAGCGTAGGAAAGCTTAACAGATCTTGGTTCAAAGCGCGGACCCCTACAAATAGAAATGCCTTTTATTATTTTCAACTAGCATAAGAAATGAAAGATAGATATTTATTAAGATGACAAAAATAAAAGAAATGAAGATATAAAACATAATATAACGGGGGAAAAAAGAGAAATTGAAAAAATAAATGAATATAAAAAATGTGTGGATAATTGCCTTTTATTATTTTCAACTAGCATAAGAAATGAAAGATAGATATTTATTAAGATGACAAAAATAAAAGAAATTAAGATATAAAACATAATATAACGGAAAAAAAAGAGAAATTGAAAAAATAAATGAATATAAAAAATGTGTGGATAATTGCCTTTTATTATCTTCAACTAGCATAATAAATGAAAGATAGATATTTATTAAGATGACAAAAATACAATAAATGAAGATATAAAACATAATATAACGGAAAAAAAAGAGAAATTGAAAAAATAAATGAATATAAAAAATGTGTGGATAATTGCCTTTATTATCTTCAACTAGCATAATAAATGAAAGATAGATATTTATTAAGATGACAAAAATAAAATAAATGAAGATATAAATCATAATATAACGGAAAAAAGAGAAATTGAAAAAATAAATGAATATAAAAAATGTGTGGATAATTGCCTTTTATTATTTTCAACTAGCATAAGAAATGAAAGATAGATATTTATTAAGATGACAAAAATAAAAGAAATGAATATATAAAACATAACATAATGGAGAAAAAAATAGAAATTGAAAAAATAAATGAATATAAAAAATGTGTGGAAAACAGTATACTGAGTTTTTCACATTTTTTTCTTATTTTTGTTGTAACAATGCACAACAGAGCTTGATAATCGTGTCAGAGCCTGATTTAAAGCGTCAGGATTGCATCAAAGCGTAATAAAGTTCAATAAAGCGTAATAATACGTATCAAAGCGTGATTTAAAGCGTATCAAAGCGGGAGGAACGGTAACAAAGCGGCAACGAATTCGTATCAGAGCGTATCAGAGCGTATCAAAGCATAAAATTACTTCAGAGATCGGGATATTCGTGGAAAAATTGACAAAAATGACGGCGCTTTGCTCGCCGCTGGCGGCAAGCGCCGTTGGTGTGAACCAGGCATTACTGATTATTACATTTTAACAGAAGTGTAAATAGAACAGTTAAAAGAGAAAGTAAGCAGATATTAACAGTAAATGAACAAGTAGATTAATAATTAATTTTCTACCACTTGTGCTTAATAATGTTGACAAAATAATAGAATGATAAATGACACAATATGTTACTGCATATGTCAGCAGCTAAATTAGGAGCCTTTGTTTGTTTACTTACTACTAAAAGACAAGTCGTCTTGTATGTTCACTATTTTATTTAAGGACAAACTTGCAATAAGAAACATATGTTTAATGTACCTTAAGATTTTTTGTTAAAATAAAGCCAATAATGCAATTTTTTGTGGTCCCCTTTATTTAGAAAAGTACCGAAAAGTATCAAAATAATTTTGATATCGGGACAAAACACTAAACTGTCTATATCAATGTTGTTGGTGTGTTGGTCAGGTGGCATCGTGTTGCTATCAGCGTGGAGAAGCAGAGCATCACCATGATCGTGGACTGTAAGAGGAAGGTCACCAAGCCGTTGGGCCGAGGCCAGCAGGCCGCCATCAACACAGAGGGAATCACCGTCTTCGGCACCAGAATCCTGGATGACCAAGTCTTTGAGGTATGACGAAGATTATTGCTTCCTTCCTGGCTGCTTTTTCCTGCTGTGGAACGTTCGGGAGCTACTTAAGTTGTCACCGGACAAGATTGATAATGTTCTAAAGTTGGTCGGGCAAGACGGTATTGGCCCGCAATACTGTAAAACCACACCATTATTTTGTCTTTTTATTTGTACTTTAGAGGAATATGCACGTTTCTTCCATTCTGTTCGAAAGCTAAGCTAATCTTAGCACTAGCTATATTTATGCTGAGTTAAACGTAATGCTTCAACTCTCCATGTCGAGGTAAACACAGAAATCCCAGTCTTTATGCTAAAATGAACTATTCAAGCCTTAATGCATTACAAAATTTGGACGGCCATGTTTAGCTTAACTCAACGCTACCTGCCATGCTTAACTAAACACCATCTTTTCCAGTATGCAACTCGTTAGTTACAGCCGAGCATGTTCGGCAGCGCACAATCACGGAGTACTTACAAGCAGACACAGTGTGTAGACAGAAAAGGCAGAACGGACGCATTTAGGCTTAAACACTAACGATAAAGGTGAACTTATAAGGAAGAGATGCTTTAAGACAGGGGTCACCAACGCGGTGCCCGCGGGCACCAGGTAGCCCGTATGGACCAGATGAGTCGCCCGCTGGCCTGTTCTAAAAATAGCTCAAATAGCAGCACTTACCAGTGAGCTGCCTCTATTTTTTAAATTGTATTTATTTACTAGCAAGATGGTCTCGCTTTGCTCGACATTTTTAATTCTAAGAGAGACAAAACTCAAATAGAATTTGAAAATCCAAGAAAATATTTGAAAGACTTGGTCTTCACTTGTTTAAATAAATTCATTATTTTTTTTACTTTGCTTCTTATAACTTTCAGAAAGACAATTTTAGAGAAAAAATACAACCTTAAAAATGATTTTAGGATTTTTAAACACATATACCTTTTTACCTTTTAAATTCCTTCCTCTTCTTTCCTGACAATTTATATCGATGTTCAAGTAAATGTATCTTTTTTATTGTAAAGAATAATAAATACATTTTAATTAAATTTTTCATTTTAGCTTCTGTTTTTTTGACGAAGAATATTTGTGAAATATTTCTTCAAACTTATTATGATTAAAATTCAAAAAAAATATTCTGGCAAAGCTAGAAAATCTGTAGAATCAAATTTAAATCTTATTTCAAAGTCTTTTGAATTTCTTTTAAAATTTTTGTTCTGGAAAATCTAGAAGAAATAATGATTTGTATTTGTTAGAAATATAGCTTGGTCCAATTTGTTATATATTCTAACAACGTGCAGATTGGATTTTAACCTATTTAAAACATGTTATCAAAATTCTAAAATTAATCTTAATCAGGAAAAATTACTAATGATATTCAATAAATTATTTTTTTTTATTTTTTTCAAAAAGATTCGAATTAGCTAGTTTTTCTCTTTGAATTTTGAATTTTAAAGAGTCGAAATTGAAGATAAACTATGTTTAAAAATGTAATTGTCATTTTTTTTCGTGTTTTCTCCTCTTTTAAACCATTCAATTAAGTGTAAATATCATTAATTATTAATAATAACATAAAGTTAAAGGTAAATCGAGCAAATTGGCTATTTCTGGCATTTTATTTAAGTGTGTATCAAACTGGTAGCCCTTCGCATTAATCAGTACCCAAGAAGTAGCTCTTGGTTTCAAAAAGGTTGGTGACCCCTGCTTTAAGACATGGCTAGCTAGCTAGCGGCTAAAGTCCAGCCCCAGTTTGCAGTGTTTTAGCTACTTCTAAATCACTAATCCTCGTCTCCATGGCGACAAATAAAGTATGTTTCTTACAAGTATCATCCCTGCAGGACGAGGAATAGCTAAACATGCTTCACTACACACCGTAGCTCACTGTAAACAAACGCCATTGGTGGATCTACAGCTAACATTCACTGTAATGATACCAAGTACAGTAGCGTATCTAGTCGATACTACTGTGATTCCGTAGATATTTTTGGGCATCACAACATCTTCTTTCGTTTTTTAAAAATGTATTTTATGTTTATAAACTCAGGATATATGTCCCTGGACTTTGAATGTGACCAATGTATGATCCTGTAACGACTTGGTATCGGATCGATACCCAAATTTGTGGTATCATCAAAAACTAATGTAAAGTATCCAAACAACAGAAGTATAAGTGATTAATACATTTTAACAGAAGTGTAGATAGAACATGTTAAAAGACAAAGTAAGCAGATATTAACAGTAAATGAGCAAGTAGATTAATAATTCATTTTCTACCGCTTGTCCTTAATAATTTTGACAAAATAATAGAATGGAAAATGACACAATATGTTAATGCCTACGTAAGCAACTAAATTAGGAGCCTTTGTTTGCTTACTTACTAATAAAAGACAAGTTGTCTTGTATGTTCACTATTTTATTTAAGGACAAACTTGCAATAAGAAACATATGTTTAATGTACCCTAAGATTTTTTTTGTTAAAATAATGCCAATAATGCAATTTTTTGTGGTCCCCTTTATTTAGAAAAGTACTAAAAAGTATCGAAATAATTTTGGTACTGGTACAGGTACAAACATATTGGTATCAGGACAACACTACTATGTTACTGCATATGTCAGCAGCTAAATTAGGAGCCTTTGTTTGTTTACTGTATTTTTTGGACTATAAGTCACAGTTTTTTTAATAGTTTGGCCGGGGGTGCGACTTATGTGTGAAATTATTAACACGTTAGCGTAAAATATCAAATAATATTATTTAGCTCATTCACGTAAGAGACTAGACGTATAAGATTTCATGGGATTTAGCGATTAGGAGTGACAGATTGTTTGGTAAACGTATAGCATGTTCTATATGTTATAGTTATTTGAATGACTCTTACCATAATATGTTACGTTAACATACCAGGCACGTTCTCAGTTGGTTATTTAGGCCTCATATAACGTACACTTATTCAGCCTGTTGTTCACTATTCTTTATTTATTTTAAATTGCCTTTCAAATGGCTATTCTTGGTGTTGGGTTTTATCAAATACATTTCCCCAATAAATGCGACTTATACTCCAGTGCGACTTATATATGTTTTTTTTTCCTTCTTTATTGTGCATTTTCGGCAGGTGCGACTTATACTCCGGTGCGACTTATACTCCGAAAAATACGGTACTAATAAAAGACACGTTTTCTTGTATGTTCACTATTTTATTTAAGGACAAACTTGCAATACGAAAAATATGTTTAATGTACCCGAACATTTTTTTGTTAAAAAAAAGACAATATTGCAATTTTTTGTGGTACCCTTTATTTACAAAAGTACTAAAAAGTATCTAAATAATTTTGGTACTGGTACCAGTACCAAAATACTGGCATCAGGACAACTCTACTATGTTACTGCATATGTCAGCAGCTAAATTAGGAGCCTTTGTTTGCTTACTTACTACTAAAAGACAAGTTGTCTTGTATTTTCACTATTTTATTTAAGGACAAACTTGCAATAATAAACATATGTTTAATGTACCCGAAGATTTTTTGTGTTAAAATGAAGCCAATAATGCCATTTTTTGTGGTACCCTTTATTTAGAAAAGTACTAAAAGTATCAAAATATTGGTATCGGGACAACACTACTACTAATGGTAACACAACCTGGTGTTCTTGTTATATTATATAAAATGTTACAAAAGTTGCAAAAACTCTTTGTTTTAAAGTAGCTTGCATTCCTTGAATCCTTAAAATAACGTTTTCAAGCATTTCATTGGCATGATTCATGTTTTTAAGAGGGTTTGAAAAAGTCACCTACATTTCTGCCAGCTGTTTAATTTGTCTTTAGTCGGCTTGTAAAGTGAGACGTTTATAGGCCAGAGCAATATTCACTTTGTTAGCACGCATTTTAAACACACAACTCTGGAAATGCTTTAATGGCGCTGACTTAATAAATTGTTTTTGTGCGAGTGGAACCTACTGTATGTGTCGAAGCGCTCGCAACAGACGCGCTTTGAAGTGTGAATTATGAATGCGGGATAAAGTGAAGCAGCCTGGGAGTCCTTAGGTCAGAGTTGACTTTTTCCACAGATGTCATCTTCTTCTTCATCTTCTTCTTCTTTTAAGGCGAGCTCTTGCATGCTGACACGTAGCGCCGGGATAAGGAAATATAGCATGGTTAACTGAGGCAATAAAAAACGGAGTTTGGAAAGAATGCCAGAGTGAAAGCCGCAGTCATCTGAGATTGTAATTAAGGTAATTATGAGTTCGGGGGAGAATAGCGCAGCAAACGTTTTTTATCCAAGTGTTATCTAGTTTCAACACTCCATATAAAGACACATTTGGCTTTTTGTTTGCATATATACCCTTCAGATTTAACCCCTTCTTTCAAAAGATTTTGCAGATTTTGCTTGCACCTGGGGATAGGTTTATTGGCAACGCTAAATTGGCCCTAGTGTGTGAATGTGAGTTAAAGTTAAAGTTAAAGTAGCAATGATAGTCACACACACACTAGGTGTGGTGAAATTTGTCCTCTGCATTTGACCCATCCCCTTGTTCACCCCCTGGGAGGTGAGGGGAGCAGTGAGCAGCAGCGGTGACCGCACCCGGGAATAATTTTTGGTGATTTAACCCCCAATTCCAACCCTTGATGCTGAGTGCCAAGCAGGGAGGTGATGGGTCCCATTTTTATAGTCTTTGGTATGACTCGGCCGGGGTTTGAACTCACAACCTACCGATCTCAGGGCGGACACTACAACCACTAGGCCACTGAGTGAATAATAATAATAATAACAATATATTTTATTTGTAAAAAGCACTTTGCATTGAGTAAACAACCTCAAAGTGCTACAGTGTATTAAAAAATAAGTAAAATGAAATTAAAAAGATAAACAATTTTTCAAAAAAATAAAAACTAGAGCAGCAAAATAGCTAAAACTAGTATGCATAAACCAAAAAAAAAAAAAAAAGGCTTTTTTAAAAAGAAGGGTTTTTAAGCCTTTTTTAAAAGCATCCACAGTCTGTGGTGCCCTCAGGTGGTCAGGGATAGCGTTCCACAGAGCAGAAAGCCCGGTCCCCCATTGTTCGTAGCTTTGTCCTCTGAGGTTGGAGGAGGTTAGCCTGTCCGGAGCGGAGGTGTCGTGTGGAGGATTTGGGGGTGAGTAGTTCTTTGAGGTAGAGGGGGGCATTTCCATGGAGGCACTGGTGGGTTAGTAGGGAGACTTTGGATTCAATCCTGAGTGGAACAGGAAGCCAGTGAAGGGATTTGAGAGTTGGTGTGATATGGTCGTATTTCCGCACTCTCATCAGGATCCTAGCAGCACTATTCTGTATGTATTGCAGCTTCTGGGTGTTCTTGCTGGGGATCCCGACAAGAAGTGCGTTGCGGTAGTTGAATGTTGTCTGTCCATCTGTGATGAGGTGGCGACTTGTCCAGGGTGTACCCCGCCTTCTGCCCGAATGCAGCTGAGACAGGCTCCAGCACCCCCCGCGACTCCGAACGGGAGAAGCGGTAGAAAATGGATGGATGGATGCTTCGATGCTAGCGTATGTAGCCGATGATCGGACCGCCAAGTGACCTGCCTTCGGCTGCCGCCCAGCTGTGGGTAGTGAGCCCATTGGAGGGTGGGACCCACGTTGCCTCTTCGGGCTGTGCCCGGCCGGGCCCCACGGGGACAGGCCCGGCCACCAGGCGCTCGCCATCGTACCAGAGGGAAATCCAAGTCCTTGATCTTTATTCTTCATTAAAAGGTCTTCGAGCTGCTCTTTGTCTGATCCCTCACCTAGGACCAGTTTGTCTTGGGAGACCCTACCAGGGGGCATAAAGCCCCCCAGACAACATAGAAAAACATCTGGTTAGGATGCCACCCGAAAACCTCCCTAAGGGGGTGTTTCGGGCACGTCCGACCGGTAGGAGGCCGCGGGGAAGACCCAGGACACGTTGGGAAGACTATGTCTCCCAGCTGGCCTGGGAACGCCTCGGGAGAACCCGGGAGGAGCTGGACGAAGTGGCTGGGGAGAGGGAAGTCTGGGATTCCCTGCTTAGGCTGCTGCCCCTGGACAATATAGAAAACATCTGGTCAGGATGCCGCCCGAACGCTACCCTAGGGAGGTGTTTCGGACACGTCCGACTGGTAGGAGGCCATGGGGAAGACCCAAGACACGTTGGGAAGACTATGTCTCCCGGCTGGCCTGGGAACGCCTCGGGAGAACCCGGGAGGAGCTGGACGAAGTGGCTGGGGAGAGGGAAGTCTGGGATTCGGATAAGCTAAGAAGATGGATGGATGGATGGATGCTTTGATGCTAAGCTAAACTCTACTCTTGTATCCTTCATGATAGGCTATTCTTTCTCAAATAGTGGGGCGGCCCCCCCACTGGGAAGGGGTGGTGTGACCTTGGGGAACATGCTTTTTTTTATATGATGAAGTGTATGTAGTATTTTGCTTTACTGTAACACCGGCGTGTTGTTTGAAATCTAGTCATAACAAATTTATAGACAGACTTTACAATTTATAGGCCCAGTGGAGAGTATGTTTCTTCTTCCTTGAAGGGGGGGTGTAACAGAAAATAATTGAGAGTTCCCACAAAGTTCCCATATTTTGTAATGCAAATATTGATAGGTAGGGTAGCTAAAAAAAAGAGCTTCCCCTTTTTGAAAGACCAGTAGCCGCTACCGGCAAAATATAACTATTTTAGCCTTCACTGGTTAGCGTGTCCGCCCTGAGATTGGCAGGTCGTGAGTTCAAACCCAGGCCGAGTCATACCAAAGACTATAAAAAAGGAACCCAATACCTCCCTGCTTGGCACTCAGCATCAAGGGTTGGAATTGGGGGTTAAATCACCAAAATGATTCCCGAGCGCGGCTACCGCTGCTGCTCACTGCTCCCCTCATCAAGGGTGATGGGTCAAATGCAGAGAATAATTTCGCCACACCTAGTGTGTGTGTGACTATCATTGGTACTTTTTAACTTTATTGTAGCCTTCATGCTAGGATAAACTCAGCTGTTGGCATTCTTGATACATGAACGGAAGTCCCTTAGCCTAAAATAAACAATTGTATCCTTCCTGCTAAGCTAAAATCAAGTGTTGTGTCTCAATTGGTGAATGCACGCTCAAAATGTATAGCATATGCACGGAAATGAGTGAATTGAGACAAAGTATATTTAGCCTTTACGTTAAACTAAATTCAACTCTTAGCTGAGTGTTGTTGTTGTTTTGTGTCAGGTTCATACACTGATGACATCTATTAAACAAGACAAGAAGCAAGGAATTAAACAGAGACAGAATTAAATTTGGCTCAATGAGACGAAACGCGTAGACACTGTACCCTTGCACAGTGTCGTCCTGCGCTCCTGACGAAAGATTGTACGCCTCCTCTTTTATTTGGACTTCCCCTGATTACATGGCAACAGCTGTTTCTAAAGGGTCGAGGGTCGTAAACAGCCATCGCCTCTGATTACAAAACAGTTCAAAGAAAAGGTCGTAAAACAGTTCAGAGAAAAGGTCGCCTTGAGGAGAGTCAGGCCCTGCTTCCTCTCCGCTTTGTAGTTCTTGGCTCAAGACAAAATCTTTCTGTGGATTACAATACATCAAAGAAACAGAACACCTTCCTGTTGCTTCCCATCCTACTCAGTGGAGTTTTACAAGCCTTCTTCTTGGTAGGATGAAAGACGGCTTTTGTCCGCTCGCCGGGAACTCATTGAACCACAAAGTTTTGTGATAACTTAGATACAATTATTCTGACATTTTATGAGACAACTGCAAACATTTGATAGCTTTTCTTATAATAGCCTCTAACTCAGGGGTTACCAACGCGGTGCCCGCGGGCACCAGGTAGCCCGTAAGGACCAGATGAGTAGCCCGCTGGCCTGTTCTAAAAATAGCTCAAATATCAGCACTTACCAGTTAGCTGCCTCTATTTTTTAAATTTTATTTATTTACTAGCAAGCTGGTCTCGCTTTGCCCGACATTTTTAATTCTAAGAGAGACAAAACTCAAATAGAATTTGAAAATCCAAGAAAATATTTGAAAGACTTGGTCTTCACTCGTTTAAATAAATTCATAATTTTTTTTACTTTGCTTCTTATAACTTTCAGAAAGACAATTTTAGAGAAAAAATACAACCTTAAAAATTATTTTAGGATTTTTAAACACATATACCTTTTTACCTTTTAAATTGCTTCCTCTTCTTTCCTGAAAATTAAAATCAATGTTCAAGTAAATTTATTGTTTTTATTGTAAAGAATAATCAATACATTTTAATTTAATTCTTCATTTTAGCTTCTGTTTTTTTGAAGAAGAATATTTGTGAAATATTTCTTCAAACTTATTATGATTAAAATTCAAAAAAATATTCTGGCAAATCTAGAAAATCTGTAGAATCAAATTTAAATCTTATTTCAAAATCTTTTGAATTTCTTTTAAAATTTTCGTTCTGGAAAATCTAGAAGAAATAATGATTTGTCTTTGTTACAAATATAGCTTGGTCCAATTTGTTGTATATTCTAACAAAGTGTAGATTGGATTTTAACCTATTTAAAACATGTCATCAAAATCCTAAAATTAATCTTAATCAGGAAAAATTACTAATGATGTTCCACAACAATTTTTTAAAATTTTTTCAGAAAGATTCGAATTAGCTAGTTTTTCTCTCCTTTTTTTCGGTTGAATTTTGAATTTTAAAGAGTCGAAATTGAAGATAAACTATGTTTCAAAATTTAACTGTCATTTTTTTCGTGTTTTCTCCTCTTTTAAACCGTTCAATTCAGTGTAAATATCATTAATTATTAATAATAACTTAAAGGTAAATTGAGCAAATTGGCTATTTCTGGCAATTTCTTTAAGTGTGTATCAAACTGGTAGCCCTTCGCATTAATCAGTACCCAAGAAGTAGCTCTTGGTTTCAAAAAGGTTGGTGACCCCTGCTCTAACTCATTGTAGGCCTGCTGTACATGTTCATAAAGGTGAAAATGGAGTACACATAATTGCAACCCATATACTTTTTACGTTAGGGACTGACTGCTGTTTTTGGACGTGGTCGTCGTACAATCAGTACACCTTTCAAAAACGTCAAATCGTAAGCAGCTGGAAAGAAACAACATGTGTTTACGCTCAACACGCCGATAGATTGCACATTGCCTCCTGTCTTTCTGTGAACACGAGAAAAGTAAAGCGGCTGTGGTTGCGATGGCAGAAGCAGGTGTAGACACTTGGAAGCAGAGGAAGAGTTGCGGTGAATAACGATCAGCATGTGCCCGAGAATCCACAGCTGTTAGACAGATAACATGCACATCTCCCAATAATAACTCAACATTTTCTTTCAATGTTACGCTTTAAAAAGCCATCCTTTGATCCTTGCTGATTTAGGACTCGGTCGATATGCTTTCGGTCAGACTTTTAGGTGCGTATTTTCTCTACGAAGACCATTCCACCAAATCCTTCTTGTTAAATAAATCTAAATTCCTGTCTCTAAATCTGATAATACACATATTGAACTACTCAAAATGTGTAATGGCCCACCTCAGGAAACTTTATTTGTATTTTTTTTACAAGGTTCTGAAGCCAAAGAGGACTTATTGGCTTAACCAGACTAAAAGTAACAGGAGTTAGTTTTTAGCATAGCATGAGCAAATACATGAAAAACTGTATCGCTACATGGTATATATGCTAATAGCATTTTGACACTTGCACATTACAGTGATTCAACAATCCCCAAGGTCACACTGCGCCTTCCCATTGGGGGGCCGCCCCACTATTTGAGAAGGAATGGCTTAGCATGAAGGATACAAGAGTAGAATCTAGCTTAGCATCAAAACATCCATCCATCCATTCATCCATCCATCTTCTTCCGCTTATCCGAGGTCGAGCCTAAGCAGGGAAGCCCAGATTTTCCTCTTCCCAGCCATTTCGTCCAGCTCTTCTCAGATGATTCCGAGGCATTCCCAGGCCAGCCGGGAGACATAGTCTTCCCAACGTGTCCTGGGTCTTCCCCGTGGCCTCCTACCAGTCGGACGTGCCCTAAACACCTCCCTAGGGAGGCGTTCGGGTGGCATCCTGACCAGATCGTACAGGGAGCGGACCGCCACAATCAGACAGTCCGATACCCCATACTCTCTGAGCACTCCCCCACAGGACTTCGGTTGAATGCCTTCTCCAAGTCCACAAAACACATGTAGACTGGTTGGGCAAACTCCCATGCACCCTCCAGGACCCTGCCGAGAGTATAGAGCTGGTCCACAGTTCCACGACCAGGACGAAAACCACACTGTTCCTCCTAAAATCCGAGGTTTGACTATCCGGCATAGCCTCCTCTCCAGTACACCTGAATAGACCTTACCGGGAAGGCTGAGGAGTGTGATCCCACGATAGTTGGAACACACCCTCCGGTTCCTCTTCTTGAAGAGAGGAACCACCACCCCGGTCTGCCAATCCAGAGGTACCGCCCCCGATGTCCACGTGGTGCTGCAGAGTCTTGTCACCCAAGACAGCCCCACAGCATCCAGAGCCTTAAGGAACTCCGGGCGGATCTCATCCACCCCCGGGGCCTTGCCACCGAGGAGCTTTTTAACTACCTCAGCAACCTCAGCCCCAGAAATAGGAGAGCCCACCATAGATTCCACCAGGCACTGCTCCCTCATAGGAAGACGTGTTGGTGGGATTGAGGAGGTCTTCGAAGTATTCCCTCCACCGATCCACAACATCCGCAGTCGAGGTCAGCAGAACACCATCGGTGTTGACAATAAGTTTTTAAATTTTGAAAAGAACAAATAACATGAAAAACTGGAAAATTCCCGCAGAAATTTTGATGCTATCTGTGCCCTGGACCTGTGGCCTGGGGGTCGCCGGAAGCCGCCGTATTTATTAGATGGTGCCGAGTGCCTGAATCCGTGAGTTTTAGGTGTAGCCGTACAAAATGAGCCACAGAGCTAGCCTAAAACAGTAGCATGGTTACATAAAAATGCTAACATTAACAGTGAATGTAGCATGGTTACATAAAAATGCTATGACTAGCAGTGAATGGGCGCTGGCATTGCAGCAGGCCCATAATAACGACGGTAAAAGGACTCTAATGGCATTTTAACCCAACCTAGTCAAGGTCAAATAACAAAGGGAACTTACTTGTGAATCTTACAACAACTGAAAGCAATTTGATTCATATTCTTTGGGTGTCGATTCAATTCAGAATTGATCATTAATTGAACATGAATCTCTAATCAAACCAATTGTTGCCTGATAATAATAATAATAATATGATAAAACCTTTTCAGAACAGGTTACAGGTTACAAAAGCTCCTCTTGGCTGCTGAGGCTTCAAGACAGGGGTAGGGAACCTATGGCTCTCGAGCCAGATGTGGCTCTTTTGATGACTGCATCTGGCTCTCCGATAAATCTTAGCTGACATTGCTTAACACGATAAGTAATTAATAATTTCGTTGGTAATCACAGTGTTAAAAATAACGTTCAAAATATTAAACATTTTAATCCATCCATCCGTGTTCTACCGCACCTGTTCAAGACGTCGCATTAATGGTAAGAAGTATTTTATTTATTATGGGTTAGCTTCAGAAAAACAATGTTATTAAAAAGAATAAGAGACTTATTATACTGGTCGTACTTAAAAATGCACGCATTTAGTTGTATTCAGTGTTAAAAAACATTATATGGCTCTCACGGAAATACATTTTAAAATATTTGGCTTTCATGGCTCTCTGCCAAAAAGGTTCCCGACCTCTGATTTAAGATGTATATGCGATGGCCTGGTCTTTTTCAAAATCAATTCTTGAAAATTTTTGATACATTCTCAATCATAACAAATAAGAATCACAATTTTTCCGGCACCCGTAGAATTTACCGTTACTCCCCATGGCCTCCAGAAGTTCTAAAATGATGCAGCTTCCTGCGGACCATGTGACTTGTAATATTGTGTCAGGACTGAGTGAAAACACAAGGATGCGAAAAAAAGTATGAATTTTAACTTAAAGTTTTATAAAGAAAAAAACTAGAAGTTGGGATAAGGAGTAAGAAATATGTCCGCCCATCCCTATACGCAGATTACGTGCTCTGCGCAGAGCGCTTTATATGGAATTATACCGCGAAAGTGTTTTTAGCCCCTTCCTGCTCTGTCACTAAAAAAAATATAATGGGAAATGACCCGGTACATATTTTCTTGTACTTTAAAGCAGTCATACTGTTTTGATCCATGAACTTTCCGTGAATTGATTAACATGGACCCCGATTTAAACAAGTTGAAAAACTTATTCGGGTGTTACCATTTAGTGGTCAATTGTACTATGCAATACAAGTTTCAATCAATCAATCAATCCCTGGTTGGAGTTGTGTCAGGAAGGCTTGCAAAATGTATGTTTTAAGTTAAAGTACCACTGATAGTCGCACACACACTAGGTGTGGTGAAATTACCCTCTGCATTTGACCCATCCCCTTGTTCCACCCCCTGGGAGGTGAGGGGAGCAGTGAGGAGCAGCGGTGGCCGCGCTGGGGATTTTATTTAGCGTAAATGTGTTGTTTTCCACTAAGAAATTAATTGTTCGACAATTTCTTACCCATGAATTTGTTTTAATACAAATTCAAGTTTGATGACAATAGCATAAAAATAATTTGACATGAAAAATGTGGAACATTTTATAATGGGTAATTCTGCTTAGAATCCCAATTTAGCCAGGGCCACACATATGCAAAAAATTTAAAAATTCCTAAGTTAGTTTATACTTTGTATTTTCCTATTGTTATGAAGCCGGAGTAGACAACAAATGCTATTTTTTCAGTGTTTAAGGTCATTCTAATTAATCTTTCAAATTGTATACATTTAAAATATAATCAAATAAATGAATAGGACACTTAAAATATCATTTTACGGTTAATTGTATTGTGCATGTATACATCTTACTTCCTGGGGACGCGAATGAAATCCAGATTTTACCATTTGTTAGCACACAGCTGTTTGAATTCAAATAATGCAGGCCACACATTTATAAGAAATCTGTAAAGTATTACACGTACACACACACACACATCGCCCCCCTCACACCATCACTGCCTCTGGGTTAATTGTTGTCCTTGTACACTTCCGAAATTCCATCTGTGGAAATCTACTCCCTCCCAGCTTCGACCTCTTTTCTTGCTGGTACAGAAGTGGCCGCACAAGAAAACAAAAATAAAATAGCTGCACGACTATGCTCATACTGTGAGCATCTGGGCCCTGATTGGTGTCATGGACGGGTCAGGGTGACATCATCACATTTTCCCTTTTGCATCAAAACAAAGTTGCAGGCAAAGACGGAGAAGCATGTGCACCACGCTTAGTGAGCTGGACTTCGTCATAAGTAAATAATGTCCAACAATGGCGTCATTCACCAATGGGATTACTGTCGTCAATTAAACAGCAGTTTTTGGGCATCGTTTCACCTCTTCAAACCTTTCTTTAAAGCCTTCAGAACTGGAAAAAGTCCCATTGTGTTGGATTTTCACCAATTTCACGAGAGTGTTACAACCCTAATTGGAAGTGTCTTAGCCTTGACGCTGGAATTCAGACAGTTCAAGGGAACACGTCAATTTATGATTCTCTAGTTTTAATGCTAACGAGCTGTGTTTGTCCATGTCTTTCCTAGACAGAGTGTCTCCAACAAGCGTTATCTCTATTTCAGTGGTTCTTAACCTTGTTGGAGGTACCGAACCCCACCAGTTTCATATGCGCATTCACCGAACCCTTCTTTAGTGAACAATAAAATGTTGTTTTTTTTCAAATTCAAGACAAAGTTATATGTTTTTGGTAACACTTTAGTATGGGGAACATATTCTAAGTAACAAAGACTTAATTTAGAGTTATTTGGTTAGGGTTAGGGTTAGAGGGTTAGGGCCAGGGTTAGAGGGTTAGGGTTATAATAAGGCCATGCCGAATAAGGCATTAATAAGTACTTAATAATGACTAGTTAAGAGCCAATATGTTACTAATTTGCATGTTAATAAGCAACTAATTAATGGTGAATATGTTCCCCATACTAAAGTGTTACCATGTTTTTTTTACTGGCGCATGAAATGAACCGTGCATGAACATCACCTTGTTCAAAGAACAAAACCAACACAGTGCATAAACTCACAACAAATTACAAACCTGCAAATCAGTCAGCTGTTGCCGTATCCGTAACACGCCGATAAGGAGAAGTTTGTATTTACACGATGAGTCGGGTGTGTTTTGACCTCCGCCGAACCCCTGAGGCCGACTCACCGAACCCCTAGGGTTCGATCGAACCCAGGTTAAGAACCACTGCCCTAGGGGTTCGGTGAGTCGGCTTCAGGGGTTCGGCGGAGCCTCCTACCGCGGATGTCAAGACACACCCGACTTATCGTGTAAACAAAAACTTCTCCTTATCGGCGTATTATGGATACGGCAACAGCAGAAGTCACACTGATTTACAGGTGAGTAATATGTTGAGAGTTCATGCACTGTGTTGGTTTTGTTCTTTGAACAAGGTGATGTTCATGCACGATTCATTTTGTGCACCAGTAAAAATAAACATAACTTTGTCTTGAATTTGAAAAATATATATATATTTTTTTTTTTCACTAAAGAAGGGTTCGGTGAATGCACATATGAAACTGGTGGGGTTCGGTACATCCAATAAGGTTAAGAAGCACTGCCCTAGGGTTCGATCGAACCCAGGTTAAGAACCACTGTGCTATATATATATATATATATATATATATATATATATATATATATCACCTGACCGCTTCTATGGTAACGACCTCTCTTTGTTTATAATGAATATTTTCTGCTGGATCTACTCTCTAGGTCAGACCTGGGCATTGTGCGGCCCGCGGGCCGCATCCGGCCCTTTGTACGTCCCTGTCCGGCCCGCGTGAGGCCAATTATAAATTACAAAATAAATTTTAAAAAGCATCTATTTCGAGTGTGCAATACAACGGTGCTGCTTTTGTTTTGAAAAGCGTTATTTGTATTACTTCCGTGTGGACGTATGCTCGTGCGCGCAGCGGCAATCTCAAATTACAAAATAAATTTAAAAAAACATCTTTGTCGTGCGTGCAATACAACTGTGCTGCTTTTATTTTGAAAAGTGTTATATGTGCGTATGTCCTGTGAGGGAAGGCGCACAGCGGTTATCCCCGAAACGCTAAAAAGAGAAAAGTTGATGACGAATGGCGTGTTTTCAACAAGACAAGTAAAGGTAAAGCTGTGTGCTTATTTGTGGTACACACGTTGCTGTGTTTAAAGAATATAGTGTAACGACCTGCTGAAGTAGATGTTGTCTTCTTGAGTTGCGTAAATGAGGAGTGAGGAGACGTGCGTGTGGAAGGAACGAGAAATGTTGAGCTGTGTTAGTATAGCTTGCTCAATAAAAGTTTAAAAAGAGCGTCAGACTTGATGTGCACTTCTTCTGGACGCTACAATTGGTGGCAGAAGTAAAACTTTGCGCATACTGCACTGTTTGTGTGCTACGTCATCGGGAGGTACGTGCCACGTGAGGAGCTCGCCGCAAAGAGAGAGAGAGAGAGAGAGAGAGAGAGAGAGAGAGAGAGAGAGAGAGAGAGAGAGAGAGAGAGAGAGAGAGAGAGAGAGCGTTTACAGGTGCAGCCACGCTGCTTGCCACGGGGGGAATTCCGCCCTCAATGAAGACTCCCAGGTTTGATGGCAAGGCGAACTGGGAGGCATTTCATCCCACTTCTGACATCAATTGTAGCGTCCAGAAGAAGTGCACACCAAGTCTGATGCACTTTTTAAACTTTTATTGAGCATGCTATACTAACACAGCTCAACTTATCTCGTTCTTTCCAAAAGGAAAACCAATCCTCACTCCTCATTTCCGCAACAGCAACGCTTCCTCCTTCTTCGCCAATCACCTTACAGGCGTACGTGCTACGTTCACAACGTTTTCTTATCTGGTTAAATAAAGGTTTTACAACAAAGAGGATGCAGGATAAAGTGACAGAAATTGAAATTTTTGTATTGTAATATACATCAGGAAGTGTTGTGTAAGAAAGTGTTAAAAATAAAACCATCAAAAGCCATCTGCTTTTGTATAAAGATAAGTTAGGTTAAATGAAAATATTATTATTATTATTATCTATCTTACGGTATATCAAAAATAATTTGAGCAAAATTTAATTGAAATATTGTCAGTGTGGCCCTCCAGCAGTGCTCGGGTTGCTCATGCGGCCCCCGGTAAAAATTAATTGCCCACCCCTGCTCTAGGTTGATTGGCAACACTAAATTGGCCCCTAATGTGTGAATGTGAGTGTCAGGTTCAAACACTGATGACATCTATTAAACAAGACAAGAAGCAAGGAATCAAACAGAGACAGAATACAATTTGGCTCAATGAGGAAAAACGGGTACACCTGTACCCTTGTACAGTGTCACCACGCTCTGACGAAAAATTGTACGCCTCCTCTTTTATTTGGACTTTCCCTGATTACATGGCAACAGCTGTTTCTAAGGGAGGGGGGTCGTAAACAGCCATCGCCTTTGATTACAAAACAGTTCAAAGAAAAGGTCGTAAAACAGTTCAAAGAAAAGGTCGCCTGGAGGGGAGTCTGGTCCTGCTTCCTCTCCGCTTTGTAGTTCTCGGGTCAAGACAAAACAATTCTGTGGATTACAATACATCAAAGAAACAGAACACCTTCATGTTGCTTCCCATCCTACACAGTGGAGTTTTACAAGCCTTTTTCTTCGTAGGATCAAAGACAGCTTTTGTCCTCTCACCGGCAACACAAAGTTTTGTGATAACTTAGATACAATTATTCTGACAGTGAGTGTGAATGTCGTCTATCCATCTGTGTTGGCCCTGCGATGAGGTGGCGACTTGTCCAGGGTGTACCCCGCCTTCCGCCCAAATGCATGCTGAGGTATTTATAAATGGTTGATTTATATAGGCTAGTAAGGTAACGTTTTGTACCTGACAAGTTTTGGCTGCCTTGCCTCTGCAGCCTTCATCATGTTAGCGTAGCGTCGTCTGTGACGCCGGGGGTAGGGCGGGGGTAGGGCGGATGTCTACCAAACGGCCGGGGGCGGCCCTGCAGGACTGTGTCCCAGGTGTGGGATAGTTGGTAGGATCCTTCGTCCCTGTTGACTGTCCTTGGGGCCCGCTTCCTGATTTCAACCGCCTCTTTGATCCACCGATGGAATTTGTTGCCTTCCATTCTAATGACCTTGGCTGCCTACCAGTTCATTAGATGGTTTTCCCTCTTGAAAGTGGTCTGAAATGGCTGATTTTAGATTTCCCTTCTGATGAAGGCTGCAGAGGCAAGGTAGCCGAAACTTGTCAGGTACAAAACTTTACCATACTGGCCTATATAAATCAACCATTTATAAATACACATCAGTAGCTGGGATAGGCTCCAGCACCCCCCGCGACCCCGAAAGGGACAAGCGGTAGAAAATAGATGGATGGATAATTGCCATGATCCGTGGCCCGGATCATGTTTTGTTTAGTTATGTTCTGTTAGTTTTGGACTCCCTCAGTTCCTGTTTTGTGCACCTCCGGGTTTGTTTCGGTTTCTATGGGGATTAATTGGGTTCACCTGCCTCTGGTTAGTGGTCGGCACGCTCACCTGCTGTCGACCACTAATCAGAGAGCTATTTATTCGCGTTGCTCGCCACACTCGGTCTGGCTTCGTTGTTTGCCATACGCAACAGGTTACGTTGGTATTTCTTGGCTCCTAGTTTATGATTCCTGCGCTAAGTGGTTATCTTAGCTTCCCGTGCGATCGGCACGTTTTCCTTTTGCTTGTTTTCCGTTTTTGGTACGTGTTTGATTTACGAAGATTAAATCATGTTCCTACCTGCACGCCTTGTCCGGAGTGGTCCGTCTGCATCCCGAGAGAACAAACTCCACAGTAAGCGGCGACCAAATCGTAACAGATAATATATTATAATAATATAATATATCAGTATATATTACATACTGTATATATACTATGTACATATAACATATATGTTATATTGCTACTATGGTACATTTTTAGTCTACTTTATACCTTTTGTTTTCGCCCTCTTTTTGTGCCCTTGTGTGCATTATCCTTTCCATCCTTTGTAACTGAGCTACTGTGTGGAACAATTCCCCTTGTGGATCAATAAAGTTTGTCTAAGTCGAAGTCTATACAACAACGTAACATTGAAGAGTCAAACAGAAGGACACAAACGTTGGTATCATTAGCATAGCGACGTGCTAACTTTACACTCATATTTTAACAGCAGCATTATGCTAGTTTAGCCTAGCCGCTTGAGGAAACATTGTGGTCATACCTTCAGTTTATAGCTGAGGGTGGATAGTTAGGTGTGGTGAAATTATTCTCTGCATTTGACCCATCCCCCTTGATCACCCCCTGGGAGGTGAGGGGAGCAGTGAGCAGCAGCGTTGGCCGCGCCCGGGGATCATTTTTGGTGATTTAACCCCCAATTCCAACCCTTGATGCTGAGTGCCAAGCAGGGAGGTAATGGGTCCCATTTTTATAGTCTTTGGTATGACTCGGCCGGGGTTTGAACTCACAACCTTATGGTGTTAATTAGGATGACAATAATGATGATAAGAATGTTAATTATGATGGCGTTGACGAGAATTTTAGTTAGGATGATGTTTATGATAATGATAATGACAACATTTTTTTTAAATGATATAAATGGTTGATGTAAATGATATTGACGAGAATTTTAATTAGGATGAGAATTATATTGGTGAGAATTTAAATTCGGATGGTATTGATGAGAAGAAGGTTGATGAGATAATTAGGGTGATATTGGTGCTTTAATGAGAATGATGACGATGATGAGGCGAAAGTTACATTGGTGAGGTTGATTAGCATGATTAGGAGAATGTAAATTAGGATGAGAATGATGACAATGATGATGATGAGAATGTCAATTAGAATGGCGCTGAGAATGAGGATGATGATGATGATGTTTACTATGATGGTGTTGGTGCTATGATGTCAATTAGGATGAAGTTGATGATGATTGGAATGTGAATTATAATAGGGCTGATGAGAATTTTTGTTCGGATGATGCTGATGAGAATTAGGACAATGTTGACGGGAATGACAACGATGTTGACGATGACGTGGATGGTCGATGTGAACAATGATGAGGACAATGTTAATTAGGATGACCATGATGTTGATGAGAGTAATGATGAAAATGTTAATTAGTGTGATGTTGATGAGAATGTCCATTACGATGGCACCACTGCGGATGAGAATGGGAATGTCCATTAGGATGATATTGACTTTGATAAAAGTGATGCTGATGTTGATGATGAGACTGTCCATTTAGATGATATTGATGAAAATATATTTGTTGGGATGATATTGACCTTAATGTGAATTATGATAATAAGACTGTCTATTAGGATGATAAGAACGATGATTATGATGACGATGATGATGATGATGATATTGTTGAAAATCATGATGATGAGACTGTCCATTAGGATGATATTGACGTTGATTAGAATGATGATGATGAGACTGTCCATTAGGATGATATTGATGTTGATTAGATTTTACATGTAAACAAACTGTCACAGTCCACACTATGGTGAGTTCAAGAACCGCCAAAATGAGTAGGACAAAACAATGCCAAGATGCCAAATACTCTCACCTGTGAAGCAAAAACACAAACGTATTAAACAGTGGGCTTTCTAACAATTGGGAAGGTTACTAATACAAAAACAATATTTTTCACTCCATCTTTTTCCATTTTCAATCCTTTTTTAAAAATGCTCCAGGGAGCCACTAGGGTGGCACTAAAGAGCTGCGGGTTGCTGACCACCGACTTAACCCATGTAAAGAGTTGACTCCCTTAGCTACACAAGCAGTTCTGATGGCAAATTGTTGATATTGTGGACCTAGCCATATTGTACTGAGTAGCCTGGCCAGAAACGTCTATACAACTATACTTACTATATGACACTAGGTTGGTCTGTTGTTCTGTTCCCTGTTCGTCATCACATGTATCTCTTTAGCTTTAGCTCACTGCTACTAAACTAGTATGTTTGGTGTTCGGGTCTGTGGGACCCGTTTTCATTTTTTAATTAAAAGAAAAATGATACAATTAATACATTTTTCAAACTCAGACTCACTGAATTTTGCTCATTTTCTGTGAAGAACATATATCGGAATACATATTTAATGACCACACACCATACACCCCCCCTACACATTTCTATTACATATAAGATGTCCGGGTCTACTGGACCCGGGGCTAATAGAAGTGTGGAAATTGATGTTCTTTGTTCCACACGCAACCACCCACACACACAGCAGGCCTAGACAGGAGGAGGACAGAGTGTAGGTACACAGAACATCAGAGGGTCAAATGTGCGAGAAAATGAGAGCAGACAGTGTTGACAAACAATGTTGCAACCTTGTGTGGGAACAGCAGGTGCAGAAAAACAAAAGAAGAATCCCTGTGGGATGCATAAACCAGCATAGAAATTTTCCGTGTTACTCAGCCAGCGTTTGTGGGTCTGATGGACCCGTTGCACTTTGTGGCTTTTAATGCCTCACAATCAAACACTTTTATGTTAATATACTGAACAGATGCTTATTGGGATAAGGTAAACATCTGTTCAGTATTTTAACATAAAAGTGTTTGATTGTGAGGCATTAAAAGCCACAAAATGCAACGGGTCCATCAGACCCACAAACGCTGGCTGAGTAACAACAATATGAACATCACACAAGGGTTGAGCACCCGATTGTACAACTTCCTGACGTGCTCTTTGTCTCATCCTCTGTGCAGGGTGACATCCAGCAGCTGTTGATCGTGGCTGACCCAAAGGCCGCCTATGACTACTGTGAACACTACAGTCCGGACTGTGAAACCCCCAACCACGAGGACACCCCCCAGGCCCAAGAACCTGAGGAAGAGGTCAGTAGAGGGGAGGGATTTGTGCAAGTAGATAGATGGTTAACCATTGAAAATACCGGGAAATTTGAATTTAATCACAAAACCTTTCTAAACTACTTTTCCACTATATTTAAAATAATGATAGACAGTTTCCACTTTAGTTTCTTTGTCCTACAAAAAGCTTCAGGGGCACTGCAAAAAGTCAGTGTTCAAAATCAAGAAAAAAAATACAAAAACGAGGGGTATTTTATTTGAACTAAGCAAAATTATCTGCCAATAGAACAAGAAAATTTGGCTTGTCAAGACTTTCCAAAACAAGTAAAATTAGCTAACCTCAATGAACCCAAAAATACCTTAAAATAAGTATATTCTCACTAATAACAAGTGCACTTTTCTTGCTAGAAAAAAAAAGAGACCTTTTTGCTCAATATGTTGAAAAATATTCTTAAATTAAGTAAATGCTAGTGCCATTATCTTGACATTATGATATGATTTTTTTTTCATGCTTGAAATAAGAAATTATTACTTTAAAAAAGTAGTTGTATACTTGTGAGTGTTGATGACACAGCTTTGCAACACTTGATATTCTAGTTCCAAGCATGTTTTACTCAATATAGGTCATCAAATCTCAGCAACAAGCTGTAATATCTTACTGAGATCATTTAGGAGCAAAACCCTTAAAACAAGTAAAACACTCTAACATAAAATATGCTTAGTGAGAAGAATGATCTTATCAGACAAAAAATAAGCAATTATCATCCTTATTTGAGATATTTCATCTTACTTAGATTTCAGTGTGGGAGGGAGAAAGAGACGCAAGCATATGATTTTGTGTCTTCGGAGGAGGAGTAGCAGTAATGGAAGGTGACGAAGAGTGAAAATGGACACTTGTGAACTTGTTAAAAGGGTCTTTAGAGAAGACAAAACACGCAATAATCATTCAATTAATCCCTAAATTATTATATAAACTATGACTCTACTAGAATCAGCTAAGTTAAAGTATAAAAAAAAGCTAAACAATAACATTACCTAAATATTTACTACTTTAAATAAGCATTAAATGTTATTATTAGAGATGTCCGATAATATCGGCCGATAAATGCTTTAAAATGTAATATCGGAAAGTATCGGTTTCCATCCATCCATCCATCCATCCATCCATTTTCTACCGCTTGTCCCTTTTGGGGTCGCGGGGGGTACTGGAGCCTATCTCAGCTGCATTCGGGCGGAAGGCGGGGTACACCCTGGACAAGTCGCCACCTCATCGCAGGGCGGTATCGGTTTCAAAAAGTAAAATTAATGACTTTTTAAAACGCCGCTGTACAGAGCGGTGCATATCCGGTAAAACACGGACGTAGGGCATACTTGCCAACCCTCCCAAATTTCCCGGGAGACTCCCGAATTTCAGTGCCCCTCCCGAAAATCTCCCGGGGCAACAATTCTCCCGAATTTCTCCCGATTTCCACCCGGACAACAATATTGGGGGCGTGCCTTAAAGGTACTGCCTTTAGTGTCCTCTAGAACCAGTCGTCACGTCCGCTTTTCCTCCATACAATCAGCGTGCCGGCCCAGTCACATAATATATGCGGCTTTTACACACACATAAGTGAATGCAATGCATACTTGGTCAAAAGCCATACAGGTCACACTGAGGGTGGCCGTATAAACAACTTGAACACTGTTGCAAATATGCGCCGCACTGTGAACCCACACCAAACTAGAATGACAAACACATTTCGGGAGAACATCCGCACCGTAACACAACATAAACACAACAGAACAAATACCCAGAACCCCTTGCACCACTAACTCTTCCGGGAGAAGAGTTAGTGCAAGTTACACCCACCACTACCACCAAACAACAAAATTAGGCATAATAATGTGTTAATTCCACGACTGTATATATTGGTATCGGTAATTAAGAGTTGGACAATATGAGAATATCGGATAACGGCAAAAAAGCCATTATCGGACATCTCTAGTTATTATCAATCTAAAAGAGCTATAAAGTGATTAATTGTGATTTATTACTAGAGATGTCCGATAATATCGGCCGGCCGATATTATCGGCCGATAAAGGCTTTAAAATGTAATATCGGAAATTATCGGTATCGTTTTTTTTTTGTTTTTTGTTTTTTTATTAAATCAACATAAAAAACACAAGATACACTTACAATTAGTGCACCAACCCAAAAAACCTCCCTCCCCCTCATTCACACAAAAGGGTTGTTTCCTTCTGTTATTAATATTCTGGTTCCTACATTATATATCAATATATATCAATACAGTCTGCAAGGGATACAGTCCGTAAGCACACATGATTGTGCGTGCTGCTGGTCCACTAACAGTACTAACCTTTAACAGTTAATTTTACTCATTTTCATTAATTACTAGTTTCTATGTAACTGATTTTATATTGTTTTACTTTCTTTTTTATTCAAGAAAATGTTTTTAATTTATTTATCTTATTTTATTTTATTAATTTTAAAAAAAAGGACCTTATCTTCACCATACCTGGTTGTCCAAATTAGGCATAATAATGTGTTAATTCCACAACTGTATATATTAGTATCGGTATCGGTAATTAAAGAGTTGGACAATATCGGAATATCGGATATCGGCAAAAAGCCATTATCGGACATCCCTATTTATTACCTAATAATCCTGCACTTTCCTTTTTTTCTGTTTTGTCACTGGACAAATATTTATGAGGTGTTTTTCAGTCAAAAGTGTCAAAATAGCGTCCCTTGATTTTGGACTTTGTAAAATCGTCATTCAATCTGCCACCGTTTCAACGTCAAAACTAGGTCACATCACACTTTAGACCCCAGCCATCGCTGGTTTGATGACAGCCAATATCTGAAATAAAATGTTATTTTCTAATACGCGCTTTGCTGTCAACTGACATTTTTCCGTCAAGTCCTTCACCAAATAACTGATGAGCTCACGCTGGAAACTTTTCCCCTGCCACGGATCCTGAGCCCACTTTTCGGAGTGGCCCCGTGATTTATATCACTAACGACTTCTGCAGGCTCTGCCCAGACTCCCTGCGAAACTCAAGCTTTTCCTTTCCCCAGCGCGGCTCCCAATACCTGGAAAAGACGACTTTCTTTGTTTCTTTTTTTTTTTTTGATCCCGGCATTTGTCTGTTTGGAAGCGGTGGCTGCAAAGTGGGTGCGAGGGCTGGAAAATGTTGCTTCATCGTCAAGTTCACTCTTAAAACCACAAAAAAAAAAGAAGACAAGGAGGTTGTCAAGTGGGGATGCACACCAGGGATCACTTTGGCTCCTAGAGCGCCGCACGTATAGTTTATTCATCGTCACCATTATAGCTGGAATGTGCTGCATAGTCTAGCTCCTTATTTTTTTTGACAGATTTACTCCCCCACAACTCTACAGTCTAGGGGCGTAACGGTACATATATTTGTAATCTGATTTTTCAATACAGAACATTGAGTAAGTTACAGAGGCGTACCACGTTCTACACGGCACACCTTAGTCCAACACAGAGTTTTTCAACCATACAGTCTGGTGTGCCATGGGAGATTATCTAATTTCACCTATTTGGGTTAAAAATATGTTTCGCAAACCACTAATTATAGTCTGCAAATGATGTGTTGTTGTTGAGTGTCGGTGCTGTCTAGAGATTGGCAGAGTAACCGTGTAATGCTCTTCCATATCAGTAGGTGGCAGCCGTTAGCTAATTGCTTTGTAGATGTTGGGAACAGCGGGAGGCATTTTGCAGGTAAAAAGGTGTCTAATGCTTAAACCAAAAATAAACCAAAGGTGAGTGTCCCTAAGAAAAGGCATTGAAGCTTAAGGAAGGCTATGCAGAACGGAACTAAAACTGAACTGGCTGCAAAGTAAATAAAAACAGAATGCTGGACGACAGCAAAGACTTACTGCACTGCAAAAACTGAAATCTAAGTAAGATTAAATATCTCAAATAAGGGTGATATTTGCTTATTTTCAGTCTGATAAGATAATTCTTCTCACTAAGCAGATTTTATGTTAGAATGTTTTACTTGTTTTAAGGGTTTTGCTCCTAAATGATCTCAGTAAGATATTACAGCTTGTTGCCCGGATTTGATGACCTATATTGAGTAAAACATGATTGAAACTAGAAAATCAACTGTTGCAAAGCTATGTCATTAACACTCACAAGTATAAAAATGCTTTTTTAAAGTAATAATTTCTTATTTCAAGCATGTAAAACAAAAAATCGTGACTTTGACACAATTGTGTCTCATATTAAAACAGATGACAGCCAAATGGACTTTGCTGTTTTATTTTCAAAGAAACAATAGAAAATACGCACTCATATAGTAGTATAGTTGTTATTAGTGAGAATATACTTATTTTAAGGTATTTTTGAGTTCATTGAGGTTAGCTAATTTTACTTGTTTTGGAAAGTCTTGACAAGCCAAATTTTCTTGTTATATTGTCAGATAATTTTGCTTAGTTCAAATAAAATACCCCTAATTTTTGTATTTTTTTTCTTCTTGTTTTTGAACACTGACTTTTTGCAGTGTGTGGAGCAAAGATGGCGTCCACAATGTACATCCGAACATGACATGACAATCAACAATGTCCCCGCAAAGAAGGATAAAAAACAACTAAAGTCTTCTTGATTGCTAAAACAAAGTAGATGCGGGAAATATCGCTCAAAGGAAAACATGAAACTGCTACAGGAAAATACCAAAAAAAGAGAAAAAAGCCATTAAAATAGGAGCGCAAGACAAGAAGTAAAACACTACACACAGGAAGACAGCAAAAAACTCTGAATAAGTCAGGGTGTGATGTGACAGGTGGTGACAGTACACCTACTTTGAGACAAGAGCTATAGTCATGCATGCTTGGTTATGGTTTAAAGTCATATGCAACAATTGATACGACAACTTTTTACTGTCAACTGAGTTCTGTTTTTTAATAATGTCTGCAGGTGGTGTGCCTCTGGATTTTTTTCAACACAAAACATGTGCCTTGGCTCAAAAAAGGTTGAAAAAACACTGGTCTAACAGACAGTCACACATTTATTTGATTAACCAATTCGGTGCATCCTAGTCTTTGGGTAGAAGGGTTTATGGCTTGCGATAGTGCCAAGGAGAAGCCAGAGCTTGAAAACGATCTCGATTCATTAAAGTCTCCTGTTTGGGAACACCTGGCCTTCTCTGTAAAATGCGTAAACAAACAAAGACAAGTGGATAAGACGAAAGCAGTGTGACATTCACGCGCATTTTAAAATTGTTTACTTGAGAATTGTATGTCTTAAGGAGTTAGTATCCATCCATCCATCCATCTTCTTCCGCTTATCTGAGGTCGGGTCGCAGGGGCAGCAGCCTAAGCAGGGAAGCCCAGACTTCCCTCTCCCCAGCCACTTCGTCCAGCTCCTCCCAGGGGGATCCCGAGGCGTTCCCAGGCCAGCCGGGAGAGATAGTCTTCCCAGCGTGTCCTGGGTCTTCCCCGTGACCTCCTACCAGTCGGATGTGCCCGAAACACCTCCCTAGGGAGGCGTTCGGGTGGCATCCTGACCAGATGCCCAAACCACCTCATCTGGCTCCTCTCCATGTGGAGGAGCAGTGGCTTAACTTTGAGTTTCTCCCGGATGACAGAGCCTCTCACCCCATTTTTAAGGGAGAGACCCGCCACCCGACGGAGGAAGCTCATTTCGGCCGCTTGTACCCGTGATCTTGTCCTTTTGGTCATAACCCAAAGTTCATAACCATAGGTGAGGATGGGAACGTAGATTGACCGGTAAATTGAGAGCTTTGCCTTCCGGCTCAGCTCCTTCTTCACCACAACGGATCGATACAGCGTCCGCATTACTGAAGACGCCGCACCGATCCGCCTGTCGATCTCACCATCCACTCTTCCCTCACTCGTGAACAAGACTCCGAGGTACTTGAACTCCTCTACTTGGGGCAAGATCTCCTCCCCAACCCGGAGATGGCACTCCACCCTTTTCCGGGCGAGAACCATGGACTCGGACTTGGAGTTGCTGATTCCCATCCCAGTCTCTTCACACTCGGCTGCGAACCGATCCAGTGAGAGCTGAATATCTTGGCCAGATGAAGCCATCAGGACCACATCATCTGCAAATAGCAGAGACCTAATCCTGCAGCCACCAAACCAGATATCCTCAACGCCTTGACTGCGCCTAGAATTCTGTCCATAAAAGTTAAGAACAGAATCGGTGACAAAGGGCAGCCTTGGCGGAGTCCAACCCTCACTGGAAACGTACTGCCGGCAATGTTAGTTAGTTAGTTAGTATCCTTTCTAGCGTATTTCTTTAAAAAAATCAGTAAATCTGCTTACATAAAAGCCAAAACAGTTTTCTGTTTTACATTTTCTTCCCAAAATGAACCGAGCCTTGACCCTAAAAACCAAAGTACGTATGCCTACCACGGATTTCGCTGTATCGTTACACCCGGACTCGTCACACCTGATATGGCCGGGGTTTTTTTTTTTAACGTATGTAGACCTCAGCCTGGGAGGCACTTCACAGTTGTCAGCCACATGTCTGCAGCTGGGATAAAAGAGGAAGTTTGGAGTGATACAGAAGGAGTATGCGTGTCCATATGTGTCCAAATCCGTCCAAGACTTGCGGCGAAAGGTCCGTGTCCCAGCCAAGCACTCATCGTGCGTCATAAATCTTTAAAAAATCCTTCCCTCTTTTCCTATTAACAAACTCGCCGACTCTGCTCCCCCCCGTCCGTCCGTCACCATCAGCCGGTCTCGCCTCTCTGGCCGTCCCATGGCTCGGAACATGACCTCTTGATGGAGGCTCAGCCAACAGTGCAGCTTTTATTGTTTTCATGGTGTCTACAGTTGGCGAGGGACTAATATTAAACCTTGCGCTGGTAGAAAATGCATGTCGGGAGTTAGGCTTAATCCACCTCTGGATAAAAGATGCGCTTCGTTTTAACAAAATACTTGCATCTGTTGTTGTGTGCAGAACACAGCTCACAGATTCATAACAAGACTTGAAATCTTGACATGGGCCAAAAATAAAAGCTAATTTCCATTTCAATTTTGGCAAAAGCTTTTCCCACCAACGCATGAGTGAACGTATAATTCTACAACATCACCTCTACGTAGAGCTCTGCTCATATAGCCATTTTGCTGACCTGCCTGATCTGTTTGCACCTGCGCCACATTTGCAACACTAATGCTAAAACATAATTTATTGCCGTGCTACTAGTTAGAGTTGTGGAAAATATTATTATTATTTGTGTCTTCACTCTAGTATTCATGTTATAACGATACCATAACGTAAACGTTAAACCCAGATTCCGATCTAACAAAGGTCTTAACTCATTCTCTTTCTATGCCACATCAATATGGAATGCACTCCCAACAGGTGTAAAAGAAAGTGCATCTCTATCCTCCTTCAAAACTGCACTAAAAGAACACCTCCAGGCAACTACAACCCTAGAAACCTAGGGTGTCTAGGGTTGTTGTCTATGGTGTCTACAACCCTCCCCCCACCACATCCCACCTCCCCGGATTGTAAATAATCAAATGTATATACTGGTTCTTATGCTTTCTGAGCTCACTATGTTCACTGCTCGATGTACATATCCTACCAAGTCAGACCTGCACTGTTTCAATGTCCATTTCTCTGATAATATAATTGTTGATGACTGAAGTGCTGATATCAACCAAACCTAAGATCAACTGGTCTAAAAGTGGGGTCTATTTAAAGGCTAGAGTATACAAATGTGTTTTAAGATGAAACTTAAATGCTTCTACTGAAGTAGCATCTCTAACTGTTACCGGTAGGGCATTCTAGAGTACTGGAGCCTGAATAGAAAACGCTCTATAGCCCGCAGACTTTTTTTGAGCTCTGGGAATCACTAATAAGTGAACGCAGATTTTAACATACGTTTTTTTTTTTATGTTGCGGGGTCAATGGCCCTTTGGCCAACCCTCCTTCTCCCCCATTTATAGGAGTCCCAAGCTAGGGATTGGCATAGCGGTTTGAGCTTAGCATACCTGTTATTACGCCCACTTAAAAGTTTAGAGTCGACGCGATTTGAAAAAAAAAATTGCGCAGAGCAAAGGTAAATATCAAATTAGGCTAGGACCAATTCCCACATGTTAAGCTTTGATTTATAAGCTGTAAATAAACAGCAACATTATCCCCAGAGCTGGTTATTTTCGACTCCATTTATGTGGGCTGTTTTAGAACTCTCAGGCCACACATTTATTTTGCGTTATAACTAATTTACTGCCTGCTATTTTGCTGCCGTTCCCACAATGAGTCAAGGGCAGCACATTTATTTTAATGGGGGCTCATTAATGGAAAGCCTCGGGCTATTGTTGCCGTTCAAACTAACGGTATAACGTTTGACCGCATTGCATCTTGTTTTTTCACGATTCTTTCAAGTGTGACTTTCTTGTTTCATCCATATGTTTTCAAATGTCATTATGGATGGTTTGATTTTATCATGTTATTTCTAAAAGAGCATGGCCAGAAAGTGAATGTTTTCGTTGCTTTGCTCTTTCATGCCATGTAAATACTATTTACATGACGGCACTTATTGATTGCCCCTTTCCTATGTATTTTCCCCCGACAGTACACTAACTATGACTATGGGGAGTTCTATGACTACAGTGAAGGACAGGTAACCACTGAACTACCCCCAACCGAAGAAGCCAAAACCGAGGTACTGCTTTGACTAATACAGTTTTCATGACTGATGTCATGAATAACAACTTCTTCTCCAGCTTTCGTGTCTTGCACTCTTTTCTTCATCTCATTTTTAGTTTTGCTTGGGAATTTATTAAGGACACTGATGTAGAGAATTTTAAGAGTTTATCCAACAACACTGCAGTAAAGATTGTGTCAAATGTGTTGGATTTAACTGGGTCTTGAAGCAAGATAGTCAATCAATCAATGTTTACTTATACAGCCCTAAATCATGAGTGTCTCAAAGGGCTGCACAAGCCACAACGACATCCTCGGCTCAGATCCCACATCAGGGCAAGAAAAAACTCAACCCAATGGGATGACAATGAGAAACCTTGGAGGGGGCCGCAGATGTGGGGACCCCCCACCCCCTGGGCGACCGGTGCAATGGACGTCGAGTGGATCTAGCATAATATTGTGAGAGTCCAGTCCACAGTGGATCATACATAATAGTGGGAGTCCAGTCCATAGTGGATCTAACATAATAGTGTGAGAGTCCAGTCCATAGTGGATCTAACATAATATTGTGAGAGTCCAGTCCACAGTGGATCTAACATAATAGTGGGAGTCCAGTCCATAGTGGATCTAACATAATAGTGTGAGAGTCCAGTCCATAGTGGATCTAACATAATAGTGTGAGAGTCCAGTCCATAGTGGATCTAACATAATAGTGTGAGAGTCCAGTCCATAGCGGATCTAACATAATAGTGTGAGAGTCTAGTCCATAGTGGATATAACATAGTAGTGTGAGAGTCCAGTCCATTGTGGATCTAACATAATAGTGTGAGAGTCCAGTCCATAGTGGATCTAACATAATAGTGTGAGAATCCAGTCCATAGTGGATCGAACATAATAGCGGGAGTCCAGTCCATAGTGGGGCCAGCAGGAGACCATCTTGAGCATAGACAGGTCAACAGCGCAGAGATGTCCCCAACTGATGCACAGATGAGTGGTCCACCCTGGGTCCCGACTTTGGACAGCTAGCGCATCATATGTGGTCACCGAATCTGTGTCCCCCCTCTCCATGAAGGAGAGTGGGGCAGAGCAGAAAAGCAACGGCAGATCAACTGGTCTAAAAGGGGGGTCTATCTAAAAGCTAGCATATACAAATGAGTTTTAAGATGGGACTTAAATGCTTCTACTGAGGTAGCATCTCTAACTGTTACCGGGAGGGCATTCCAGAGTACTGGAGCCCCAATAGAAAACGCTCTATAGCCCGCAGACTTTTTTTGGGTTCTGGGCATCACTAATAAGCCGGAGTTCTTTGAACGCAGATTTCTTGCCGGGACATATGGTACAATACAATCAGCAAGATAGGGTGGAGCTAGACCGTGTAGTATTTTATACGTAAGTAGTAAAACCTTAAAGTCACATCTTAAGTGCACAGGAAGCCAGTGCAGGTGAGCCAGTATAGGCGTAATATGATCAAGCTTTATTGTTCTTGTCAAAAGTCTAGCAGCCGCATTTTGTACCAACTGTAATCTCTTAATGCGAGACATACATTTCAACATCACACCCAAGTTAATTGGGCATACATGCACGCACCCGCCCCTTCCCCAACCAACGCCTTCACCACCGCTTGTTTGCTCCAACTCCCCCTCCCTCTGTTGCGAGTTTGTTATGACTAAATGTAACGTGTTTATGTTTGCATTGCAAATGAGCTTTTTTCCCTTGGACTCAGTCTGGACCCCCTCTTGTGGATCCAGCCTTTGACTGATATTTTTTTACTCTCCCCCCCTTTCCCAATATCACCTTTTTCTCACCTTTTTTTAAGGAGCGCCGTAAAAATGGCTGCCCCGTCGGCGGTCTCGTCTTGTCTCCCTGTAACGTACAGTATGTCTGCTCTTAGTGGGACTGTGCCAAAAATATACTTTTCAGTTCTTATGTGTCTTGTGCATGTTAAGAATTGACAATAAATCATCTAGAATCTTGAATCTTGAATATGCTAGACATAGGGAGACCCGAAAATAATACGTTACAGTAATCGAGACGAGACGAGAGAGCGCAGTACTGGCTGCAACCAGCAGAGACGCTGTTGTGTTCGTCTTAAGGAGTTAACTGTTACAATATAATGTCAACTTTGTATTGTCAATATGACACAAGTATGACAGCGGGACTTCAGAACATTCAGATAAAAAAAAGTTCTCCAATCTTGTTAAGAAGAAGGCATACATCCGAAAATTCACCCAAATTTAGTTAAATGTCTATTCTAACCTCATGCATTTTTTAAAATGAATAATGCTGTGATAGGAAAATAGTGAATTTGCATTTGTTGCTCTGATTGCAGACAGTCGTGGGTGGCGACTACTTCACAGATTACGACTACACCATCGTGGACGGAAGTCAGCCCGAAGCGCCCACAAATGGCCAGGTATTCAAACTGTCAACCCAAAAATGACGTCATTGCCATTTGCATTAGATTGTTATGATTCAACACATAAACATGATTTAAAACCGGCCTTGTGCCGTCGACCTTTGTATTCCGCCGTCATCAGCGGTTTCCAAAATGCACGTTAATGATCGTTTCTGGTGGTCGAAACCCAGCTCAGCTCACGACCGTGAATCTGCTTATGCTACTGTTTTCTTTCCCATGAGAAACGAAACAATGTCGTAAAGAGGGCTTAGGATAAAGGCCGCGGCGGCAAAACGTCGTCATTTTATCGAAGCATTAAAAGCCGGGAGACAGAAAGCGATCCCTCCCCTCAAAAAATGTTTGACATATACCCAATTTGGCAGATCTCGCCTCAAGTTGTGCTTAGCTGCCATTAACATAAACAGCAGACTAAAGAGGAACATTTGGGGGGTTAAAGCCAGACAATATGGCTGCTTATCTGCAATTTTAGAATAGTAGATAGATAGTCCAGTTGTGGTGGCAAAAGTTGGGTGTATGACTTTGAATTTAGAGCAGTGGTTCTTAACCTTGTTGGAGGTACCGAACCCCACCTGTTTCATATGCGCATTCACCGAACCATTCTTTAGTGAAAAATAAAAATAAAACATTTTCAAATTCAAGAAAAAGTTATATGTTTTTTTACAAAATGAACCGTGCATGAACATCACTTTGTTCAAAGAACAAAACCAACACAGTGCATGAACTCAAAACAAATTACACACCTTACACACTTTACCATGAACTGATTAACTTAAACAAGTTGAAAAACTTATTCGGGTGTTACCATTTAGTGGTCAATGGTACGGAATATGTACTGTACTGTGTAAACTGTACTGTTTCATATTATGTATTCTCTTCCTTTGCAATCTACTTGTAAAAGTTTCAATCGATCAATCAAAAAACCTGCAAATCAGATGGAAAATAAGAGGGAACATTGTTTGGGGGTATCCATAATACGGCGATAGGGAGAAGTTTTTATTTACACAATAAGTCGGATGTGTCTTTACCTCCGTGGCGGAGGCTCCGCCGAACCCCTGAGGCCGACTCACCGAACCCTTTGGGTTCGATCGAACCCAGGTTAAGAACCACTGATTTAGAGGGTCAAAATTGTGCATACTATCTCATATACATACATACCGTCATTGAAATATTTTACTAAGAGCTGTTAAAGGTTCCATACCGTATTTTAGCTTGAACTTCTTGTTGACTATCAATGGTAGTTTCTCATTGGCATCATAAAACATTTGTTTACAGCACAAAATGAACAGACTACTACTTCTGGAATGACAAGACTTATTTCATATGCCGTTTAAATATTCCTTGAATATTGAAGAAATGGTCATGACAACGAGTATACAGAAGGGAATGTCCCAATCCTAGATTTATATCAGATATTGGTGTGATCTCTGTACAATAACAAATGCCGTATGATATCCGCTTGCATCTAAAATGTTTGATAGAAGCTCAGTTCCAAGCAACTCTGCGACGCTATCAGCTTGACAACAGCTAAGTACACAATAGCACAGACTTGGGCAAATTATGGCTTTTCAATCTGGCCCGCCGGACATTCCCAAATAATTTTTTTAGTTCTTTAAGATGGAAAGTGTAGCTGCCATTATGATGTTCAGTGATGTTTTCTAATGATCGTAAGTCTTGAACTATACAAAGTATTTCAATGGTTGGAATCTGCGCTTTTGCATGATATACTAGTTACTATGGAAATCTAATTAGTTACTATGGTCACCTAATTAGTTACTTTGGTCATCTAATTAGTTGCAATGCGGGTGTCAGGGACAGACGCGGAAGGAGATTTCTAAAGCTTAGTGATTTATTAGATGTATCAGATTGTAGGTGGGATTTTCTCTTTTACCGTTCGCGTTCATATTTCGCCTTGTTTGTTTCATTTTTGTTGCGTTTCGCTTGATTGTAAAATATGCCGATGGAGAGGGGGGGGTGACGTTTATACGTTGTCAATATTCAGTGTTTTATCCTTCATAGTTAATATTTTAAATCCAACATTCTTTATTTTCATGTACATACTGGGTGTCTCATTCAGTACAAAAATGGGTAAATGCCGTTTTTTCAAGGTGGTCTGTCATAACGTTTTTAGCATTCAGACCTTATTTTGACGTTTTGCATTAGTGTTCCTAAAAATCAGACCCATTTTTTCTCTAAATTTGACCCCGAGTCAAAATAATTGCCCAGGCCTGCAATAGCACATGAGCTAGACATAAATAATAAATATACTTAATTGAACAATATTGCAGTCTAAAATACCGCATGTGTCAATACAAACAAGTATCGAATCATTATCGCTGCATATTACTTACACATACAAACTCTCCAAGGCGTGAAGCGTATTAGAAAATGTCCAGTAACAAACGTGTCCGCGTGGTTTACCTTACTGCATCATTAGCTTATTAACCTAATGGATTATAATGGCCATTAGGTGTAGCCAAAAAAATCCAATGACACCCCCACTTAAAGACACCGTAAGTTAAGACAGTTAATGATAAATGGGTTAGTGTTTTTCATACCTACCATTGTTCTCTGTTTGACTCGTTTGATTGATTGATTGAAACTTTTATTAGTAGATTGCACAGTACAGTACATATTCCGTACAATTGACCACTAATTGGTAACACCCGAATACGTTGTTCAACTTGTTTAAGTCGGGGTCCACGTTAATCAATTCATGGTACTAAAAGGGTTGGATAGCTTTCCCTGACCGGGAATCGAACCCGGGCCACGGCGGTGAAAGCGCCGAATCCTAGCCACTAGACCACCAGGGAGCTGACTTGATTAAACCTTTTCTAACATTCCACATCACAAAATCGTACTGTATTGAAAGTGAAAAAGTTGTATTGGGACAGTACATGGTCGTATAAAGGGATCAAATTTGGTTTTGATAAAAAATGCCACTTACCAACAAAAAAGGCTGACTAGTCCATTGATTTTTTGACATCACGCCAGGAAAATCACGTGTTTTTGACTGTTTAGTGAGATATATGCTCAAGCTATTTTTAGTTCTCTAATTATTAAAAAAAAATGTATTGTCAATATCTACGTTTTTCCTAACTACCCTTGCCGGATCCATCCCAGACATACGAAGAGGAAAACGTCGACGATTACGTCACCGGCGTGGAACAGGTCGGCGCGGAGCCCACCGTTGCCGTGGAAACCGTCGCCGCGGTGGACACCAACGACAACGTGGATGCCGGCACGAACAGCTACGACTTTAAGGAGTACGACCTGAAGGAATACGATAACAAGGAGTTTGTGGAGAAGCCTTACGACTATGGCGACTACGGCGACTACGGCACCAACACCGAAACCAAGACGACCACCACGGGCGATGAGGATGAGTTCGGTCCCGGCGTTCCGGCCGAGACAGACTTCAGGGAGAGCGGCGTAAGTCGGGATAATGGAGGGATTTAGCAAGGGGAATGTTTGTTTGGAGGGGCGTTTGTTGTTTCTGCTGGTGTCGGATTGTACTTTGATGCATTCTGAACGCAGCAAATCTTATCTTTCTAAGATCGCACAGATGTCGACCTCGTTGTCAACACTGACGTGACCCCTTGTGTCAGGTTCAAACACTGATGACATCTATTAAACAGACGAGAAGCAAGGAATCAGGCAGAGACAGAGTTCAATTTGGCTCAATGAGGAGACACATGGTTTGGGCTGTACTCTAGTTACAGATCCAAAGTACGTTCTAAAACTTCCTCTATTTATTTGGGAGGTCCCTGTTTACATCACTGAAGCTGTCGCTGAAGGAAGGGGGGTAATCTCGACAACTCCAGTCAGACACAATATATGATTATACAAAAAATGCGAATGTGTTGATGCTGGTGATATCGCCTTGTCTATGTCCTGTCTGCGTCACGGTGGTGTTCGGCCTCGGCAGTCATCAGCCCGTTCCTGGACACAAACACTGATACCAGACTGGCTTGCAATCTTTTGGCTTGCCAGCTTTGCACAGACAAAGAAAAATACCACTTCAGCACAATTGACAGTAATTATAGCAACGGCCCTTAAGCATAATTATTCTAACACCTTGACCCTAGTTGATGTTTTTTTTTTTTAAATCATATCGGTGTAAAATCAGATAGACATCTTCCAGTGTCTATGTTGGCTACTTGCCCGGCCTTCAGGATCGGGATTCTCTCCGAGCAAGAAGTGACAAAGTTAGCTGTCTGGTGCTGGCTCCAGATCTCACTGCCTCAGTTTAATTTCCAACGTGCTATTACTGCTCTCCGGTCCACAATCCCTGAACACCGCAAGCCCTCCAGCACTCTACCAAGCTGGTTTCTAAAGTGGCCACTGGACACCCTGTTTTTGATGGTTTTGGGGGATTCTTCTCATGTGAAGTCATTGTATGGATAGTGTCAGGTAACGACCCCTAGCAGTGGCACTCAGTCGGGCGCTGACTTTTTTTTTTTTTTCTTCTTTCTTGTTGCAAGAAGCTTACTCAATTAAATAGGAGCCTGACCTACATCAAAATTATAGCCTCTCCCTAAAGTATTCCTAAGGTTTATTTTTTTTCCAAGCAGACTACCTTAAAGTCTTCTGAAGCAGGCAGAACAGTAATAGTCTTTTCTTAGCACTTTTATTACTGTCTTCAGTGTAATAAGCAAGTGGGCACACCCGTCAGCGCATCTGCTTCCTGTCGGTCTCACCTTGAAGTTGTCCGTAGAATATAAACCTGCATTGCAATGTTAAAGACGACTGATTGTGTGGGTCCCCTCTTTCACAGGTGGGAGGAAGTCAAGGTTACCTGGGAGAGAAAGGAGAGAAAGGAGAACCCGCCGTTATTGAGCCTGTAAGTGATTACTTTAAAGGTTGTTGTTTATGTTCTTATAACTGTTTCTCAATCAAAGCATTCACATGTTGCTAAAGTCTGTTGGATACACTTTTTAGCGTACAACAGCTGTACTATTCCCAGCTAAAATAACACAAATATTCTTAATATTGACTTAAATTTTACAAATTCACCCCTTTAAAATCCATCCTTCCATCCATCATCTTCCGCTTATCCGAGGTCGGGTCGCAGTGGCAGCAGCCTAAGCAGGGAAGCCCAGACTTCCCTCTCCCCAGCCACTTCGTCCATCTCCTCTCGGGGGATCCCGAAGCGTTCCCAGGCCAGCCGGTAGAGATAGTCTTCCCAACGTGTCCTGGGTCTTCCCCCGTGGCCTCCTACCGGTCGGACGTGCCCGAAACACCTCCCTAGGGAGGCGTTCGGGGGGCATCCTGACCAGATGCCCGAACCACCTCATCTGGCTCCTCTCCATGTGGAGGAGCAGCGGCTTTACTTTGAGCTCCACCCGGATGGCAGAGCTTCTCACCCTATCTCTAAGGGAGAGCCCCGCCACCCGGCTGAGGAAACTAATTTTGGCCGCTTGTACCCGTGATCTTGTCCTTTCGGTCATAACCCAAAGCTCATGACCATAGGTGAGGATGGGAACGTAGATCGACCGGTAAATTGAGAGCTTTGCCTTCCGGCTCAGCTCCTTCTTCACCACAACGGATCGATACAGTGTCCGCATTACTGAAGACACCGCACAGATCCGCCTGTCGATCTCACCATCCACTCTTCCCTCACTCGTGATCAAGACTCCGAGGTACTTGAACTCCTCCACATGGGGCAAGATCTCCTCCCCAACCCGGAGATGGCACTCCACCCTTTCCCGGGCGAGAACCATGGACTCGGACTTGAAGGCTTCTGATTCCCATCCCAGTCGCTTCACACTCGGCTGTGAACCGATCCAGTGAGAGCTGAAGATCTTGGCCAGATGAAGCCATCAGGACCACATCATCTGCAAAAAGCAGAGACCTAATCCTGCAGCCACCAAACCAGACTCCTCAACGCCCTGACTGCGCCTAGAAATTCTGTCCATAAAAATTTAAAATGAATGTCAAAAATATTTGGTATGGCGTGTAATGCTAGTAGCTAATTAAGTAACCTTAGCAAGCATTCCATAAAACTGGGAAGTTGGAAATGTGCGGCTTCTAACAAGGAAAACTGGAATTGACTGCCAATAAAGTACCAGCAAAGTAATTTGATTAATTTACTGTTAGCATCAGTCTAACAACCCCGCAAAAGCTAATCAAGTTTGTCAGACACTTTTTGTTTACATGGCCTTCAAATGCTTCCAAGTTCGGACCACCCAGTTGGCTCCAGGTGGGATATTTCCTATTTCCTAGGTTTCTCAAATGCGGCATTACCCAATTATGTGTTAGCACATTCATCCACAGAAGTATTTTAGTTTGCAATTCCAATCATATTTGCTACCCCCGCTTGCTTAAAGGGGTTGTTTGCAACATTTACACAGATGCCTAGAGGGCGCCGACTTTCCAATGTATTTTACAATGTAATGACGTAATTACATGTAACACAGGCATGCATATTAGCTTTATGTGTTGTTAGCTAATATTAGCAGTTTGGATAGTTAGTGCTAGCTTTCATTGAATGTATATTCTATCATAATTGTGAAAAATATAGACAATTGTCAAACAACTATGATCTGTCAAACAACCGATGGTAACATAAGCTGGTGTTGTTATATTTTTTGCTTTGAAAAATATTGTTTGAAAAATGCAAGTTGCAAACAGCACCTAATAATTCCTTGCTTAACATATTTCTAATATTATTAAATTTCTATGAATCTGGTGTTCCTGCATACGTCTAAATGTATGCCTGCCTAGTATAATTGTTTTAACAGATTAATAACTGTTTAGCTAATGGCTAAAATTAACATCAACTATATTAAATGTCAGGAATATTAGATATGTCGTTTGACATTAGCAAGTTTCTAACTGGCCAACTACAGTTAACCTGTCTACCTCTAAAAACATAAACATCACAGATGTCGGGTGTGAAAAATATTGTCAGCTATTCACGACAAGGCTGTTCAAAGAGAAGTCAGATTCCGAACAAGTCATATAGAGGATCTTTGACTTGAACCTTTGTAGTACAGTCGTTTATCGCAACCTGACCGTGTTAAACAAATGTCAGGTTCAAACACTGATGACATCTATTAAAACAGACGAGAAGCAAGGAATCATGCAGAGACATAGTTCAACTGTGCTCAATTTAGGAGACACGTTATTTGGGCTGTATTCTAGTTACAGAACCAAACTACGTTCTAAAAGTCCAGCCCGTGTGCTTCCTCTATTTATTTGGAAGGTCCCTGTTACATCACTGGAAGCTGTCGCTGAGGGAAGGGGGTAATCTCGACAACTCCAGTTAGACACAATATAGGATTATACAAAAATGCAAATGTGTTGACGCCGGTGCTATCGCCCCGTCTCTGCTTTGTGTGCGTCCCGGTACCCAATGTTCGGCCTTGGTAGTCAGCAGACCGAGTCTGCACACAACACTGATGGAGACGGCTGACAATCTTTTGGACAAAAATACAGATAATAACTATAGCAACGGCCCTTAAGCATAAAGTTGTGTGATAATATATATACATGATTATTCTAACAACAAATTTCTGCGAAAAAGGATAAATGGAATATTTTCATAAAGCATAAAAAAACCTTCTGAATATGTTTTCAACATAGAGTCCATTAAACATGAAAAAACAACTATACAGTCACGTTTCGACTTTAGTCACCCACTATTGTAGCTTTGAGTGCGTTCTACTGTAGATTACAGTTCTCACTGGTAGCCTGAAAGATCCTCCAAGCATCATTGTTATGGCCGTCACCTGGCCACTACAACACGACCACTACGTGTAAATACCTAATCACATTCTGGGTAATTCCTCAAAGTTAGAGCTGGGCTTCAATGTCCTGAAACCACGGGCGTAGGTTGTTCTGCAAAAAACTTGGTCAACTTGACGCTACTGTTACCATTAGCCATGGTGTTAGCATTTCATGTTGTTAGCATTGCGTGTCCTGCGTTGTCATTCCACATGGTCCATGCCAAAGGCTCACCACTACAATGTGGAGTTAATGATGTCAGAGATGAAGTGCATCAACAGAGTTCATTTCCACCTCGCATTGCCCGGATAGCTGCAGAAAACTGATAGCAATCTTGTTAGCTTAAAGTGGTGAGTCTCGTCTTTTGATATCGCTCACGTCAAAGACACACCAAATGCGGAGTTGTGGTATTGATGATCCAGGAGTTGAAGTGCTTCAAAAAGTTGTTTAGGTAAATTTGGTCAACTGGATTGTGGCGGTCAAGATAGCGCCAAGATTAGCCGCCGTCTTGTTGTTAGCCTTGTTCTCCCTTAACCCGGATACGGAAGTCTTGATAAATATCTTTATAGATAGATCAGTGGCCTAGTGGTTAGAGTGTCCGCCCCTGAGATCGGTAGGTTGTGAGGTCAAACCCCGGCCGAGTCATACCAAAGACTATAAAAATGGGACCCATTACCTCCCTGCTTGGCACTCAGCATCAAGGGTTGGAATTGGGGTTGGATCACCAAAAATGATCCCCGGGCGCGGCCACCACTGCTGCCCACTGCTCCCCTCACCTCCCAGGGGGTGAACAAGGGATAAATATCTTTATAGATAGACAAAAAACTGCGCTGTAATACATATCAAACACTTAGAAGACATAATTTAACGCGTACAATAGAGCACTCACAGAACAGAACACTATACGGTATAGTGTTCTGTGGTTACTTTTTGGTTGGCCAAGCGGACGTGACGACAGGCTGTCCTCACTCAGGTCCGCACGGACCTGGAGGGAGCGTGCCTTAAGTCCGGCTGGAAATCGGGAGAAATTCGGGAGAATGGTTGTCCCGGGAGATTTTCGGGAGAGGCACTGAAATTCGGGAGTCTCCCGGAAAACTGAGGAGCGTTGGCAAGTATGCTCTTACCTACTCAGTGGCCTAGTGGTCAGAGTGTCCGCCCTGAGATCGGTAGGTTGTGAGTTCAAACCCCGGCCGAGTCATACCAAAGACTATAAAAATGGGACCCATTACCTCCCTGCTTGGCACTCAGCATCAAGGGTTGGAATTGGGGGTTAAATCACCAAAAATGATGCCCACTGCCCCCCTCACCTCCCAGGGGGTGAACAAGGGGATGGGTCAAATGCAGAAGACAAATTTCGCCACACCTAGTGTTGGTACTTTAACTTTTAACTTTAACTTCCTGTCATTGAATAACCCTATAGACCACAACTTTCAAACTTTCCATTAGTAATCCGTTAAGTGGCTGCAGATTTGTAAGCGACGTACTACAACTACCTAACTTTCTACTTGGGATATGTCAACAGAAAGTACTAAATCATGTTGTGGTGTATTTTGCAGAATATTTTAATCGTTTTCAACTTATATGTGACGCATGGAACAGACGCTACTCATTTGACTTCAGCTTTGCTGTCTTTCTATTCAGTTTTGAATAGGGATGATGTTTGATAAGAAATGATCGAGTTCGAGCCCATTATCGAATCCTCTTATCGAACCGATTCCTTATCGATTCTCTTGTCGAATCCAGATAGGTCGTTGTATATGGAAAAAAACACAATATTTGGTTTAACAAAAGCTCACTTTTATTTTATAAGAAAAAAATAAAATAAAATAAATAAATAAATAAATATTGACTGTTACCCCCCTAAAAAAAAATTTAAAAAAAATATTGACTGTTGTTACCCAAAGTATATTAAGTGGGATTTTTCATAAAAACAAATATATACAGTAACACAAAAACAACCTGTCTCTGTGATCACTATAGGTCAGGGGTCGGCAACCCAAAATGTTGAAAGAGCCATATTGGACCAAAAATACAAAAACAAATCTGTCTGGAGCCGCAAAAAATATAAAAGCCATATTACATACAGATATTGTGTCATGAGATATAATTTGAATTAAGAGGACTTAAAGGAAATTAAATGATCTCAAATATAGCTACAAATGAGGCACAATGATGCAATATGTACATATAGCTAGCCTAAATAGCATGTTAGCATCGATTAGCTAGCATTAATGCAGTGACCAAATAATTATGTCTGATTAGCACTCCACACAAGTCAATAACATCCACAAAACTCACCTTTGTGCCTTCATGCACAACGTTATTTAACAGTTTGGTGGACAAAATGAGACAGAAAAAGAAGTGGCATAAAACACGTCCTAGAAAGTCGGAGAAAGTTATACATGTAAACAAACTACGGTGAGTTCAAGGACCGCCAAAATTAGTAGGACAAAACGGCGCTCGCCAAATACTCGAATCAGTGAAGCATGTTTAATATAAACAGTGTGCTTTACAACAATTAGGGAGGTTTGTGTCATGTTTGTCCTCCTACAGAAACCATATTAAAGCAAAAAATATATTTTTCCCCCTCATTTTTTCCATTTTTCATACATTTTTGAAAAAGCTCCAGAGAGCCACAAGGGCGGCGCTAAAGAGCCGCATGCGGCTCTAGAGCCGCGGGTTGCCGACCCCTGCTATAGGTGAATAGCCATGCCTTGAGGCGTTTTTTCCGGTCCATTATTTTTGCTGCTTGTGTGACATCACAGGAAATGACGTAGCTCAGTCTGATGACTGAGCTACGTCATTTCCTGTGATGTCACACAGGGCATTTCTTGTGGGATGGGATTCGTTCCCAGGGATTCGAATAAAGAACCAACTCTTTTTCTTTACTATAGTGGCCTCGATAACGGGAACCGGTTCTCAAAAAGGGATTCGAGTCCATGGAATCGGTTCTTTTCTTATCGAACGGTTCTTTTCTTATCGAACAACCGGGAGAACCGGTTTCGAACATCATCCCTAGTTTTAAACCATGCAACTGTAATATTAACTGAAATAGCAGCTACAGATCCACTCTCCCACCACAGCCTCCCATTCCAAATCTTTGACCACACGCACATTAAAGAATAGCTTGCACCATAGATGAAATACTGTTTGTAGCAGTAAGTAAAAGTCCTCGGCCTCAAAGCCACAAAACAGCAGCAGAAGCCGTCGGTCATTTCTCCCTTCTGGATTCAAAGTTGATTTGTAACGCTACTGTATCTCTCATTTGCCTTTTTTTAGGGGATGCTTATAGAAGGACCCCAAGGAGCCCCTGGCCAGGAGGTGAGTATCACGTTCTCATCCGCGCTCCTGTCTGCCTTTCACACATGGAGAACAGCTAAAGAGTGGGGGGAGAAAAATGCCTTTATGGAAAGCAAGTCAGTGGTGCTGTAGAATGTGTGTATGTCTGGTGTGTGTGTGTGCGAGGGAGAGAGAGAGGGACCAAAAAAGGGGTTACGGGGGTTCTTGTTGAAGCTTCTGTCTTTGTTGGCCGACGCATGATGAGCGTTGGATGGAGGAGAACGCCTGTGGTGGGAAGGCTTGGGAAGCAAAGTTTTGGGATATAATGAACTCAAAGAATGTCTGTCTGTTGTCTGTGTTATTAGGGTATCCCGGGTACCCCAGGGTTGCCAGGTTCCCCAGGGCCCACAGGAGATCCCGGTGCAAGGGTGAGTTACCGCAGAAGTGACTACCGTGCTTTCTCGGAATGTATGACACACACTTCCTACATTAAACCTCGACGCCCCTTAAAAAATGACACATTTTACCCTTAGGTCCCAAAACAGCCCCCTTCTAAAGTAGTGGAGTATAAATATGCTATGTATTAATATTTTAAAGTTGCACCATGCACTTTTAAGATATATGTTTGTATTTCTCATTACCACTGAGTTTTTTCCAGTAGGAAAAACTGAATTTGCAATATTCTCCACTAATGTGAAAAAGTGAGGTTCTATATTTGCGATTAGGTTATTGCAACCTTGAGTAGGTCAATATTATCAAATAGCAACACTGAGTTGCAATCAAGTACGACTAGCTTGCAATGTATATTTTTTTAAATATATATTTTAATTTTTGAGTCACTCAGGGGGTTGAAATGCAGGCCAGGGTCATTCGACTGGCCACATGGGGGCCAAATCGGGCTTGGAAATGATACCAGGTTCAGTTCAAAACTTAGACTACATTATATTACTGTGGAGGGGGGCGTGGTCTGCGGGCCTGCAGGGTGTGGAAGGACCGGCCTCGAAGCACATCTGGCAGGTGATTGGATTACCCAGCTGGGGCTGATCATCCAATCGCCTGCCATGCTTATTAGCAGCTGCCGGTGCCGAGACACGAGTGTTGGAGTTGGAGCTAGAGAGAGAGAGACAAGCTAGAGATGCAAAGCAGAGACACGCCGGACTGAAAAGTCCTAACTATATACTGCTGAAAAGCAAACCATAGTGGTGTATGAAAATAAATGACTTGATCCAACCTGATCCAACACTCTCGTGCCAGTGTGTGGTGGTCAGGAGAACCTACCAGAGGGCAACCTCTACATTTTGGCCAATCACCTGCCAGCTGTGCTTCGAGGCCGGTCCTCCCACACCCCGCTCCGCGGCAGGCCCGCAGACCACGCCCCCCTCCACAATTACGTTAACGTTTTAAAACCACTTAAGCGCTCCTGTTGTAGAGAGGAACTTGGACTATTGGCAGATCCTTGCATTGACATTTTAACATCCTAACGGCCGGCGGAGACTTCAGTGGACACTTGTATTTTGCATGGCATGGCTATTTTTTTTACTCTGACAAAGCTAATGTCCATTACAGAGGATGAAAGCTGTCTAAGTAAGAATAATAGTGAGGGGACACGTCCAGTCCCCTGGTCGTTTTCTAGAAATGTGGCCCCTAACAGAAATAACCCTGGTGTAGGTAGGCATTAATACTGCGCGTGACCTCGGGGACCGTGCTTTATCAGTATCATGCTGTATCATGCTTCAAACCCTGCTTCAAAAGCTGCACTAAACAAAGTGTGCTCATTGTTGCACAACAAATAGGTTTTTTTTTTCATTTTTGTTTCGTAGATTAAAGTGTTTTATACATTGTGCTCATGAGTAAATGTTGCTGATCAATTTTAATGTATTATTATTTATTGAGTTTATTTAATTGCCTTTTCCAGTATCAAATGGTACAAGTCGGTCAACACTTTTTAATTTGAATAAGGATAAAAACATTTGTTTCAAATTTCAAGCAAATTAATGTTACAGACTAAAAATCAATGGTAATAAAATTATTATTTGTGGCGAAATGAGGGGGAGGGGGACTGTAACAGAATTAATATATTCTGTTACGTGTATATATATATATATATATATATATATATATATATATATATATATATATATATATATATATATATATATATATATATATATATATATATATATATATATATATATATATATATATACTGTATATGTATATATGTATACATATATATATATATATATATATATATATATACATATATATATACTGTATATGTATATATATATATATATATATATATATATATATATATATATATATATATATATATATATATATATGTATATATGTATACATATATACATGCATATATATATATACATGTATATATGTATATATATACATATATGTATATATATATATATATATATGTGTGTGTATATATATATATATATATATATATATATATATATATATATATATATATATATATATATATCCAATCTAATATTTTATTGTGTAAAAAATTAAAAAGTGGGATTTCGTTTCAGCGATAAAATCCTTTTAAAATTGGTTTAAAAAGTTTAAATAGTATTGTAGCACTGGTTATTGTGTACAACACTACGGTACAGTGCGCTTGTTTCAACAACTTGTAATACCACTTTGTTCCTTAGGAGGCGGCAGCAAGTCAAAGTTGTGCACAAGTTGGACTAAAAAATAAAAAAACATTATTTGTTTATTAACAGAAAATAATTGAGAAGCACTGCAATAAATTACAAAGTATCGTATGCATGTTCGAAATAAACTGGAACTGAACTGAACTGAATAAAGGGACTCAAATAATAATGGTAATAATAATAATAATATAAATATTAATAATAATAATTAGAGATGTCCGATGATATCGGACTGCCGATATTATCGGCCGATAAATGCTTTAAAATGTAATATCGGAAATTATCGGAATCGGTTTCAAAAAGTAAAATTTACGACTTTTTAAAACGCCGCTGTACGAAATGGTACACGGACGTAGGGAGAAGTACAGAGCAGTTGCCTCTCCCAGTCATACTTGCCAGCCCTCCCAATTTTCCCGGGACACTCCCGAATTTTGGTGCCCCTCCCGAAAATTTCACCGGGGCAACCATTCTCCCGATTTCCACCAAGACTGCAATATTGGGGGCGTGCCTTAAAGGCACTGCATTTGCGTGCCGGCCCAATCACATAATATCTACGGCTCTTCGCCCACACAAGTGAATGCAATTCATACTTGGTCAACAGCCATACAGGTCACACTGAGGGTGGCCGTATAAAAAACTTTAACACTGTTACAAATATGCGCCACACTGTGAACCCACACCAAACAAGAATGACAAACTCATTTCGGGAGAACATCCGCACCGTAACACACCATAAACACAACAGAACAAATACCCAGAACGTCTGCAGCACTATCTCTTCCGGGACGCTACAATATATACCCCCTGCTACCCCCTGTATATATCGGTATCAGTTGATATCGGAATCGGTAATTAAGAGTTGGACAATATCGGCAAAAAAGCCATTATCTCTAGTGTATATGTAAAATGTGGATTAAGTGCACAATAGTGGGCATGAAACACACCTCATTAGCATTAAAGCTACAGACACACAAGAAGGCTTGTTCCTAGTAAGGTTTACTGAAAGCACTTTAAACACTGTAAATACTAGGATTATCCAATTAAAACCATCTATTCCCATCTGCCATTTCCGATCAGAATCAGAATCAAAAATACTTTATCAATCCCGAGGGGAAATTCAGACTATGGTCATGAATGTTCCTCGCAGCGACATCTAGAGTTAATGAATAGGGCTGGGACTACAAAGGCAGAGGTGGGGGCAGATCATAAAAGACAAAAATCCTATCCGATGACGCGTCCAGACAGCAAACCGCGGGCCTACAGGAAGGAGTTGCTTCTGATTCCCATCAGTGGCTCCTCATCAGTAAGACGCGTTGTTTCCCAAAGGAGGAGTTGAGGGGAAGGGCGGGCCAAAAAAAACATTTTCTGATCACTTTAAACCCCATGAGGAACAGTAGCGGCCTTGTGTCTGTGTGGTCTGCTGGTCACACCGCCACATGGTATTGACAGTTCATGCTGAGATCCAACTGTAAGTGTCTTCTAATCAATCATGGGGGAGTTGGGAGGAAAATATTTCATATATCCTAAGAAACTTGTTGAACTTGACTACAATCCTCAGAGCTTTGTCTCAGCCTTCTTCTATAATACTATAATGACAGTTTACATTCAATAGGAACAGAACCGAATGGAAAGTTTAACCCTTAAGAGTTTTTAGGGGAGCAAGCTTTCTTTCAGTGTTCTGATTCCTAATATGTTGGTCAGTTTTGTACAAAGCGTGGCGAGGGCTTGTTTGTTTGTATCATATATATATATATATATATATATATATATATATATATATATATATATATATATATATATATATATATATATATATATATATATATATATATATATATATATATATATATATATATATATATATATATATATATATATATATATATATATATATAAACACGTAACAGAATATATTCATTCTGTTACGGCCCCCTCCCCCTCATTTCGCCACAAATAAAAATGGTATTACCATTGATTTTTAGTCTGTAATATTAAAGGCCTACTGAAATGAATTTGTTTTATTTAAACGGGGATAGCAGACCCATTCTATGTGTCATACTTGATCATTTCGCGATATTGCCATATTTTTGCTGACAGGATTTGGTAGAGAACATCGACGATAAATTTTTGGTCGCTGATAAAAAAAAAAGCCTTGCCTGTACCGGAAGTAGCGTGACGTCACAGGTTGAAAGGCTCCTCACATTTCCCCATTGTTTACACCAGCAGCGAGAGCGATTCGGACCGAGAAAGCGACGATTACCCCATTAATATGAGCGAGGACGAAAGATTTGTGGATGAGGAACGTGAGAGTGAAGGACTAGAGTGCAGTGCAGGATGTATCATTTTTTGCTCTGACCGTAACTTAGGTACAAGGGTTCATTGGATTCCACACTCTCTCCTTTTTCTATTGTGGATCACGGATTTGTATTTTACACCACCTCGGATACTATATTCTCCCTAAAATGAGAGTCGAGAACGCGAAATGGACATTCACAGTGACTTTTATCCCCACGACAATACATAGCGAAGCACTTTAGCTACGGAGCTAACATGATAGCATCGGGCTTAACTGCAGATAGAAACAAAATAAATAAACCCCTGACTGGAAGGATAGACAGAAAATCAACAATACTATTAAACCATGGACATGTAACTACACGGTTAATGCTTTCCAGCCTGGCGAAGCTTAACAATGCTGTTGCTAACGACGCCATTAAAGCTAACTTAGCTACAGGACCTCACAGAGCTATGCTAAAAACATTAGCTATCCACCTACGCCAGCCAGCCCTCATCTGCTCATCAACACCCGTGCTCACCTGCGTTCCAGCGATCGACGGAGCGACGAAGGACTTCACCTGATCATCGATGCGGTCGGCGGCTAGCGTCGGATAGCGCGTCTGTTATCCATCTCAAAGTCCTCCTGGTTGTGTTGCTGCAGCAAGCCGCTAATACACCGATCCCACCTACAACTTTCTTCTTTGCAGTCTTCATTGTTCATTAAACAAATTGCAAAAGATTCCCCAACACAGATGTCCAGAATACTGTGGAATTTTGAGATGAAAACAGAGCTTTTTGTATTGGATCCAATGTGTCCGAATACTTCTGTTTCAACAATTGACGTCACGCGCATACGTCATCATACATAGACGTTTTCAACCGGAAGTTTCGCGGGAAATTTAAAATTGCACTTTATAAGTTAACCTGGCCGTATTGGCATGTGTTGCAATGTTAAGATTTCATCATTGATATATAAACTATCAGACTGCGTGGTCGCTAGTAGTGGCTTTCAGTAGGCCTTTAATTTGCTTGAAATTCGAAAAAATGAAAGTATCCTTATTCAAATTAAAAATTGTTGACCGACTTGTACCATTTGATACTGGAACAGGCAATTGAATAAACTCAATAAATAATAATTTTTAAAAAATTAAAAATTAAAAAATAATAATAATACATTAAAATTGATCAGCAACATTTACTCATGAGCACAATGTATAAAACACTTTAATCTACGAAAAAAAATGAAAAAAAATATTTGTTGTGCAGCTTTTGAAGCAGGGTTTGAACCTTGCCATTGTGCAAAGTTTCCACTGGCCTCAGTGTGATTTTGCTTGCCTGGGACCAAAATGTTATACAATAATAAAAACAAGACATAATCATTGCATTAAAATAAGTTTGCGCTGCCTCCAGTGTTAACAAATCCCTGATACATTTGAGCATGTTTATGTTGTACACTGCAAAAACTGAAATCTAAGTAAGATGAAATATCTCAAATAAGGGTGATATTTGCTTATTTTCTGTCTGATAAGATAATTCTTCTCACTAAGCAGATTTTATGTTAGAGTGTTTTACTTGTTTTAAGTGTTTTGGTCCTAAATGATCTCAGTAAGATATTACAGCTTGTTGCTGAGATTTGATGACCTATATTGAGTAAAACATGATTGAAACTAGAATATCAACTGTTGCAAAGCTGTGTCGTCAACACTCACAAGTATAAAACTACTTTTTGAAAGTAATCATTTCTTATTTCAAGCATGAACAAAAAAAATCATGAATTCGACACAATTGTGTCTCATAATTAAAACGGATGACGACCAAATGGACTTTGCTGTTTTATTTTCAATGAAACAATAGAAAATATTCATATAGTAGTACAGTTGGCTTAGCACAGCAAACTGACAGTTAATATTTAAAAAATTAACATGTGACATTTCTAACAATTTTGAACAGAAATAGTTCATGCACATTCAAGATAAATTATTTCAAATTACAATTAAAAAATGTTTGGCCGGGGGCCGGGCTGTATATATGCGCACTAATTGACTGAAAGAGCACGCACTTGGCGCGATGATGTCATGTTATCCATGGAAAAATGCATTTTTAGACCATATGATTTGCCTGAGCGGCTAGGAGACCCCGAGAGTAACAAGATGTTGCCTTGTTGCCTTTCCATTAAGAACAATAAATTAGTTTTTAGTATAAGTTTGCTGGTTTCAAGAAATGTAATGCCGAGCGCATATCATTATGTCAAGATAATGGCACTAGCGTTTACTTCATTTAAGAATATTTTCAACATATTGAGCAAAAAGGTCTCTTTTTTTTTCTATCAAGAAAAGTGCACTTGTTATTAGTGAGAATATACTTATTTTAACATATTTTTGGGTTCATTGAGGTTAGCTAATTTGACTTGTTTTGGAAAGTCTTGACAAGCCACATTTTCTTGTTCTATTGGCAGATAATTTTGCTTAGTTCAAGTAAAATACCCCTCTTTTTTTTTTTTTTTTTTTTTTTTTGAACACTGACTTTTTGCAGTGTACTTAAGACTCTGGCACATCTATTTGATATGTTTTTTAAAGCCGAGTGTCGGGTCTAAAATGACACCCAGATAACGATATTCACTAACATGTTGTATCAATTCCTTATTAACAGTTATATTTGGAAAGGAAGACGTTTTATATTTGTTTACAAAATACATTGTTGCCGTTTTCTTATTGTTTATTTAATGTAAGACTGGAGTCATGTAGCCATCTTGCCACCTTCTCCATGGCTGCTGTAAGTTCTTTGGCAACCATTTCAAAGTATTTTCCCCAATTATAAATAACCGTGTTATCTGCATACCTCTGGATATTAACATCATCATCATCATCAATCTTTATTGCAGACCTTAAGATCCATTTAAACATATAAAAACAGAATATAATACATTAAAAACAAAACAATAAAACATACATTAAAAACAAAACAAAACAATAAAACACAAAAATAATAATTAAAAAAAAAACAACAACAAAAAAAACCTTAAAACCCAAATGTCAGTTTTTTACATACAAACATGTGTGCCAATGATTCCACAGTCCAGATGAGTACTTAACATCCTCACATACAGAAGGCAGGTCGTTTAGAAAAGAAGAGGGCCGATGTTAAAGCCTTGGGGCAGGCCATTATCAGTAGCAGTGAAACTGGATGTTGTGTTATCAATACGGACACATTGGGTCCGACCAGATAGGTATGACATAATCCAGGCCAGAGTATTTGTCGACAGTTTAAAAATTGTTAATTTCGTAAGTAACGTGGGGTGAGTAAGGGAGATATTTGGTGCTCATGAACAGGCTAAAAGAACACATACTACTGTTAAAATGTCATTGAAAAGTACGTAAGGAATAAACGCCGCTTGCTGGTCCTTAGGGAGATTGTCATTGAAGATTCTGTCACTCTTAAAGGGAACTGCACGTTTTTGGACTTTTGCTTATTATTAATAATCCCTATATAAGACAAAACACATATATTTTCTTTTTTCTTTGCATTCTAATTGGTAATGTACAGCAAATACAAGGCGGCTAAAAATGCAGCTGATTGATTGATTAAAACGTTTATTAGTAGATTGCACAGTGCAGTATTTATTCCGTACAATTGACCACTAAATGGTAACACCCGAATAAGTTTTTCAACTTGTTTAAGTCGGGGTCCACGTAACGTGGTAACTGAATTGGTCAATTCAATTGGTAAATTGGTAAATTCATCACAACGTTTTCACAATCCTTATGTGAGAAAAGCACTTACACGTTTAATTTTTTGATGCATTCAAACTTGTAAATAAACACTAGCAAATGTCAGCTAACAATGGAGCTAATGGGATTCGCTCGTTCCAACAACTTCCATCACTATTTCATATACACGCTGTAAGTATATATGTAATGTAGTAACAGGCACATTCATAATAACATGCAATAATTGCGTATTTTGGTATATTTAATTAATACATATTTTTTCTTTAATTTCACAGACACATTGATTGATTGATTGAGACTTTTATTAGTAGATTGCACAGTACAGTACATATTCCGTACAATTGACCACTAAATGGTAACACCTGAATACGTTTTTCAACTTTAAGTCGGGGTCCACGTAACGTGGTAAATAAATTGGTAAATTGGTAAATTCATCACAACGTTCAATATTTCCTTCAACAACGAGGACTACAACTAACCGTGGCAGACTTTGTGAGAGACAACGACAAATTATGATCGGAACCTGCTATTTTTGAGCCTGAATATACGGAGGATGAGCGACACGTTTTAGAAGCTGAGCGATAAGCAGATTCAGCAAGTAGAACTATTGCTAAGTGCTAAACAAGAAATACAAACATAATAAAACTATTGCTTACTGTACAATGTCTGCTCTCACTAGGATGCTGTGGAAGACTTGCTCTTCCGGGTTCTTCAGACCACCAATTACGGACATGACCGCCTCGTTCATCTTTCTGAACGATGATTTATTTTGCAATAAATCTTTTTTGTGTTCGTTTTCAGTCATTTCTGTCCGTCTCGCCCTCACTCTCGTTCGTGCTCGGGTTTTCTCTCCACCATCAACAACAACCCCCCTCCTTCCCGGCTGCTACCCTTTAACAGAGCGACCAGTGATTAGATAAGCCAGCCCAGGTGTGCCATCTACGCACCTGTCGCTAATCTCGAAACCGGTCCTGGCACACCCCGCTTCGCTGCAGGTCCGCAGGCCACTCCCCCCCCCACAGATGCTAACTGATGGGACGTTCATATCTTCCCGTTTAGATGAAGAATATAATTAATCCTAAAACTCATGCAGGTACCATTAACTACCATTAATACTCCATTTACATGTCTTGTCCTGAACATTAACCATGTATTAGCAATATTTCAATTTATTAGGGCTCACGCTGAAGAACTACTTGTAGCGGTGCCATAATCAAAGAGATAACAGCTCTTGCAGCTATTGACACATAGCCGGTGAGCTGCTGCATTGCCTCTGAGTTGGTAAAAGTTAATCCTAGATCATAAATAATGCCTCTCACTTGTATAGTAGAAGGTTGTTGCCATAAACTGAGAATTTGGTCAACTTTGACATTCAACTTAGACTCAAAGATGGCGAGAAAGACATGAAAGGACCACCTTTTTGTTTGTACCTGCATGAGTTTTATGATTAATTCTTCATCTAAACGGGAAGATATGAACGTCCCATCAGTTAGCATCTGTGGGGGGGGCGTGGCCTGCGGGCCTGCAGCGAAGCGGGGTGTGCCAGGACCGGTTTCGAGATTAGCGACAGGTGCGTAGATGGCACACCTGGGCTGGCTTATTCTTATCACCGGTCGCTCTGTTAAAGGGCAGCAGCCGGGAAGGAGCGGGGTTGTTGTTGATGGTGGAGAGAAAACCCGAGCACGGACGAGAGTGAGGGCGAGACGGACAGAAATGACTGAAAACGAACACAAAAAAGATTTATTGCAAAATATATCATCGTTCAGAAAGATGAACGAGGCGGTCATGTCCGTAATTGGTGGTCTGAAGAACCCGGAAGAGCAAGTCTTCAACAGCATCCTAGTGAGAGCAGACATTGTACAGTAAGCAATAGTTTTATTATGTTTGTATTTCTTGTTTAGCACTTAGCAATAGTTCTACTTGCTGAATCTGCTTATCGCTCGGCTTCTAAAACGTGTCGCTCATCCTCCGTATATTCAGGCTCAAAAATAGCAGGTTCCGATCATAATTTGTCGTTGTTGTCTCTCACGAAGTCTGCCACGGTTAGTTGTAGTCCTCGTTGTTGAAGGAAATATTGAACGTTGTGATGAATTTACCAATTTATTTACCACGTTACGTGGACCCCGACTTAAACAAGTTGAAAAACGTATTCGGGTGTTACCATTTAGTGGTCAATTGTACGGAATATGTACTGTACTGTGCAATCTACTAATAAAAGTCTCAATCAATCAATCAATGTGTCTGGGAAATTAAAGAAAAAATATGTATTCATTAAATATGCCAAAATACGCAATTATTGCATGTTATTATGAATGTGCCTGTTACTACATTACATATATACTTACAGCGTGTATATGAAATAGTGATGGAAGTTGTTGGAACGAGCGAATCCCATTAGCTCCATTGTTAGCTGACATTTGCGAGCGTTTATTTACAAGTTTGAATGCATTAAAAAATTAAACGTGTAAGTGCTTTTCTCACATAAGGATTGTGAATGAAAGGCAACATTTAAACATAAAGTGCAGTTCTCCTTTTAGACCTGCCGATTTTCGTGCACACATCAAATTAACTTCCCAACTAGCAAGTAAACAATACTTAGAGTAAATCCAGACTCAAATAAAAGTCCTGGAATAGATTGATATGAACTCTAGCAGACATGTTGATTGTCCCCTACATTCTTTCCTACCTGTCCATGGCTCGCCTCAGCCTTGACTCACATGTTTTATGAGGCCGACACCATAAAAGCTCAGCTTGATGAATGTTTTGTGGCATTCAAAAATGACATCAAAGCTCCTTTGGCTGGCAGGGCTGAGGGTTTTTATTTTATTTTAATTTTTTTAAGTGATGAGTAAATAGATGAGTTGCTACCGTGTGGGCGCCATGCAAACAGTTAAATAACGCTTTGTTTATGCTCTGGGGAGTTTCCACACCTCGGAAAAGAAGCATCAGCCGCACACATTAGCTAAACTCACTACTACTACACTGCAAAAAGTCAGTGTTCAAAAACAAGAAAAAAAATGCAAAAATGAGGGGTATTTTACTTGAACTAAGCAAAATTATCTGCCAATAGAACAAAAAAAATTGTCTTGTCAAGACTTTCCAAAACAAGTAAAATGAGCTAACTTCAATGAACCCAAAAATGCCTTAAAATAAGTATATTCTCACTAAAAACAAGTGCAATTTTCTTGGTAGAAAAAAAAACGGGACCTTTTTGCTCAATATGTTGAAAAATATTCTTAAATACGTAAATGCTAGTGCCATTATCTTGACATAATGATATGTGCTCGGCATTACATTTCTTGAAACCAGCAAACTTATACTAAAAACTAATGTATTGTTCTTAATGGAAAGGCAACAAGGCAACATCTTGTTACTCTCGGGGTCTCCTAGCCGCTCAGGCAAATCATATGGTTTAAAAATGCATTTTTCCATTGATAACATGACGTCATCGCGACAAGTGCGTGCTCTTTCAGTCAATTAGTGCGCATATATACAGCCCGGCCCCCGGCCAAAATTTTTTTAATTGTAATTTCGAAGAATTTATCTGAATGTGCATGAACTATTTCTGTTCAAAATTGTTAGAAATGTTAAATGTTTAAATATTAACTGTCATTTACTTACTTGTGCCAACTGTACTACTATATAGAGTACGTATTTTCTATTGTTTCATTAATAATAAAACAGTTTTTCTAATGTATACAATTGTAAAAAAAAATTTTGTTTAATCTAATAAGAAATTATTACTTTAAAAAAGCAGTTTTATACTTGCAGTTGACAACTATGCAACAGTTGATTTCTAGTTTCAAAGCATGTTTTACTCAATATAGGTCATCAAATCTCAGCAACAAGCTGTAATATCTTACTGAGATCATTTAGGGCCAAAACCCTTAAAACAAGTAAACACTCTATCAAAAATCTGCTTAATGAGAAGAAATATCTTAACAACAGAAAATAAGCAAATACACTCTTATTGAAGATATTTAATGTTACTAAGATTTCAGTTAATTTTAGAATCCAGTAGTCAAGCATTTTTTCAGTTGTAATATACCTGTTATACCTTATACTATACCTACCGTTCAAAAGTTTGGGGTCACATTGAAATGTCCTTATTTTTGAAGAAAAGCACTGTACTTTTCAATGAGATAACTTTAAACTAGTCTTAACTTTAAAGAAATACACTCTATACATTGCTAATGTGGTAATGACTATTCAGCTGCCAAAATGTCTGGTTTCCGAGGTATAAGGCCCCATTTCCAGCAACTATTAATCACGGCCATTCCAGAACAATGCTAGTCATGCTCATTGGTCAGAGGCTAATTGATGATTAGCAAACCCTTGTGCAATCATGTTCACACATCTGAAACGTATAGATCGTTACAGAAAGCTTACAAACTTGACCTTCCTTTGAGCAGATTGAGCTTCGTGACATAATCGACAAAACTGAACGCCTGACAATTGCAGCAACCCAAAATTCCAGAAAAAGAGTAACTGTTCATCTGAAACTTGACAGTCTATTCTTTATTAGAAATGAAGCTATTCCACAAATTGTTTGGGTGACCCCAAACTTTGAACGTAGTGTATTTTATACCATACCATATACCATACCTTATTACAAGCCTTATAAACACCCCTTTTAAACAAAAAGCTGTACACCACAAAGGAAGTACCACAAAGTACAGGCAAAGGACAACTAAAAAATAATAATATCTCCCCTTGTGATCCTACAGCCCCCCCCCCCAGACTACCCGCACCCCCCCCCCCACGGTGTCCCTGGGCCTGCAGGTACCATTCTGATGCTTCCAGTAAGTTCTGCCACCTTTGCACACAAGCAGCAGCAGGCTGCCACATTTTTGCATGACACGCCGTTCATTCACCCCTTCATCACAAGTCACTCCTCGTTCTATCAACTCGCACCCGTTTCAGGCGTCCAATGTTCCCGTTTGATCCGAATTGTGCATTTCTTTTTTTCCGTGCAGTTCCGTGCGGGCGGCGAGGCGCACAAGGGGCCTGTGGTATCGGCACAAGAGGCTCAGGCTCAGGCCATCCTTTCTCAGGCGAGGGTAAGGATTTGACACTGATTATTCGACAGTTTGAAGTGGAACAAACTGTGATGCTCTGATTTCTTGAGTTGTGCATCACTCATGCACTCAACTGAATGTGGAAATATTTTTGCAATACAGTAAAAGCTGGTAGGCATGCTAGTGGACCTCTAATAGTTTGTTCCGGGGTCAAGCTGTCCCCATCATAAAACATTTATGAAATGTACCAACAATTTTGATCATCCTAACTATTGTACAATTGTCAAAAATGAGCTCACTACCTGATATCAAAATGTAAAAAGTGCATTAAAGCACTCATTTTAAACATAAATGAGGAAGGCGTAATGATGACTTGTGTTGCAGATGCATCTCATGCATGTCATCTTTTAAAATATTTAACTGTTGTACAATTGTAAAAAAAACAAGTTAACCATTTTATTTTAAAGTGTAGGAAGTTCAATAAAGCCTTTATTTATTTATTTTCTTTCATTCTTTCTTTTAGTTTATTTCGAACATGAACAAACTTACAGCATAATACATAATAATAATTATAATAATAGATTTTATTTGTAAAAAAAAAAAAAAACACTTTACATTGAGTAAACAACCTCAAATTGCTACGGTGTATTAAAAAAATAAAAATAAAAAGATAATAAAAAATATTAAAAATAAAAACTAGAACAGCCAAATAGCTAGAACTAGTATGCATATATCTAAAAAAATACTTTTTTAAAAAGAAGGGTTTTTAAGCCTTTTTTAAAAGCATCCACAGTCTGTGGTGCCCTCAGGTGGTCAGGGAGAGCGTTCCACAGACTGGGAGCGGCGGAGCAGAAAGCCCGGTCTCCCATTGCTCGTAGCTTTGTCCTCGGAGGTTGGAGGAGGTTAGCCTGTCCGTGTGGAGGATTTGGGGGGGTGACACAATTAAACATCACACAATTCCATATCATTTCTGTTTGCATCATGTCCGAAAAGGAGTCGGAAGAAGCAAAGCTTATTTAATCCTACCCCTTTCCCACTTCAGAGCGTTTACAAATTCATTTACTGACCTTTTTATAGTAAAATGACATCCGAGAATGAGTAATACAACAGTTTTGTAATATGTAATTAGTTAAGTCAGTCATTATTAACATACTGAGATGAAGAATATCTTATTTTTAATAAGGTTGAAAGTATTTCTCATAGTTCTTCTTCTTTATACTTTGTAAGCACTATTAATTTGAACAACCTCTTAAACTGGATCATATCAGTACAATGTTTAACTTCTTTACTTAATCCATTCCATAACTTAATTCCACATACTGATATGCTAAAGGTTCTAAGTGTTGTACGTGGATACAAATGTTTTAAATTAGATTTTCCTCTAAGGTTATATTTCTCCTCTTTAGTTGAGAATAATGTTGTACATAATTTGGTAGCAGGTTATAGTTTGCTTTGTACATCATTTTAGCTGTTTGCAATTTTACCAAATCATCAAACTTTAATGTTTTTTACTCAATAAATAAAGTGTTTGTATGTTCTCTATATCCAACATTAGGTATCAGTCTAATTGATCTTTTTTGTAACACGGTTAACGAATGTAGCGCACATTTATAGTTATTTCCCCATATTTCTGAACAATAACTCAGATATGGTAACACAGGGGTCACCAACGCGGTGCCCGCGGGCACCAGGTAGCCCGTAAGGACCAGATGAGTAGCCCGCTGGCCTGTTCTAAAAATAGCTCAAATAGCAGCACTTACCAGTGAGCTGCCTCTATTTTTTTAAATGTTATTTATTTACTAGCAAGCTGGTCTCGCTTTGCTTGACATTTTTAATTCTAAGAGAGACAAAACTCAAATAGAATTTGAAAATCCAAGAAAATATTTTAAAGTCTTGGTCTTCACTTGTTTAAATAAATTCATTAATTATTTTACTTGGCTTCTTATAACTTTCAGAAAGACAATTTTAGAGAAAAAATACAACCTTAAAAATTATTTTAGGATTTTTAAACACATATACCTTTTTACCTTTTAAATTCCTTCCTCTTCTTTCCTGACAATTTAAATCAATGTTCAAGTATTTTTTTTATTTTTATTGTACAGAATAATAAATACATTTTAATTTAATTCTTCATTTTAGCTTCTGTTTTTTCGACGAAGAATATTTGTGAAATATTTCTTACGAAGAATATTTGTGAAATATTTCTTCAAACTTATTATGATTAAAATTCAATCTAGAAAATCTGTAGAATCAAATTTAAATCTTATTTCAAAGTCTTTTGAAATTCTTTTAAAATTTTTGTTCTGGAAAATACAGAAGAAATAATGATTTGTCTTTGTTAGAAATATAGCTTGGTCCAATTTGTTATATATTCTAACATAGTGCAGATTGGATTTTAACCTATTTAAAACATGTCATCAAAATTCTACAATTAATCTTAATCAGGAAAAATTACTAATGATGTTCCATAAATTCTTTTTAAATTTTTTTCAAAAAGATTCGAATTAGCTAGTTTTTCTCTTCTTTTTTTCGGTTGAATTTTGAATTTTAAAGAGTCAAAATTGAAGATAAACTATGTTTTCAAAATTTAATTGTCATTTTTTTTTGTGTTTTCTCCTCTTTTAAACCGTTCAATTAAGTGTAAATATCATTAATTATTAATAATAACATAGAGTTAAAGGTAAATTGAGCAAATTGGCTATTTCTGGCAATTTATTTAAGTGTGTATCAAACTGGTAGCCCCTTCGCATTAATCAGTACCCAAGAAGTAGCTCTTGGTTTCAAAAAGGTTGGTGACCCCTGTGGTAACACTAGCGTAGACGTACATGGCAACCGGCGAAGGCATAAGAGTGATTTTTGACACAGATACAAATCATCTTATTTGTCCATTAAACGTTTAGCATAAGTGCTGCATGATAACGGCACAGTGTTTCAAAATAGCTGGAACATTTGTCCCAAAATAGTCATCAGCGAGTCTAACAAAGTCTATAATGATTACGGGGTAGCAAACAGACAACACATTCTATGCAGTTGTTGTTGACGGAAGTTAGTTGCTATGCGCTCTGTGAAAAACAATACAATAATTATTACATGCTATCATGAATGTGCCTGTTTGTTAATGCATGGTAACAGCATGTATATAAAACATTGTTGTTGTTTTTTTGGAGGGCTTTATAGGCGTAATAGCTTAGTCCCCATTATCTGCATTGTTAGCTGCCTCATGCTAGCAGTTTTGCACTACCAAGAACGCACAGAAAAGGGAAAGAAATGTGCGTTCTTGTCTCACATAAGGATTGTGGATGATAGGCGAAATTCCCCGCCAATTGTTTTTAAATTCCAAAGCCTGCAATCTAAACCTACAGTAAATGACAAAGGTGTAATTGTGATTTGTGTCGCAGGTCCGCCTAATGCGTCTTATTTAAGTGACATTATTGATAGTAGTCACAAAAGCGTAAAGACAAGTTAATCT